>NW_019173716.1:0-273696 GCF_001646965.1 Fonsecaea nubica
CCCCGGCCCCCTCCCTCGATTGTGTGGCATCTTCTTCAACACTCCTGTGCATCACGCAGCCATGACACAACTCAAACCCGTGGCCGGGACGGACTACTACCTCTGGAAGTACCTCCCGTCAGTCCCAGCTTCAGCCGCAGCCATCATCTTGTTCGCAGGCGCCACCGCCGCTCTTTGCTTGCGCATACACAGGACGCGGACTTGGTTCTGCATCCCCTTCGCCGTTGGTGGACTGTGTAAGTTTATCTGCCCAATTTGGCATGTCTGTATCCATGGTTGACCCTCATGTATGGATGGGGGGAAAATCTCACCTGGGAAAAGAAGACATTTTTGGTTCTTGCTCACCTTCTTTCTCTCCAGTTCAAGTAATCGGCTTTGGTGTTCGCATATTCGCTCATTACCGTACCGATCTCATTGCGCCGTACGCAGTCCAGAGCTCCTTCATCCTATTGGCGCCGGTCTTATATGCCGCCTCCATCTACATGGTCCTCGGTCGGCTCATTCGCAGCGTACACGGCGAGCGCTTCTCCGTCATTCGGCCCGCCAGGATGACCAAGCTATTCGTCGTGGCGGATATTCTGTCTCTGAACGTGCAGGGAAACGGTGCCGGGTTGACAGCCAAGGACAAGACTCAAAAGATTGGGCAGTACATAGTGATCGCCGGTCTGTTTATCCAGTTGATTGCCTTTGGATGCTTCGTCGCAGTCGCGTGGGTATTCCACGCGAGGATGCGGAGGTCCGGTGGGAAAGACACAAGCTCATGGCCAAATATCCCATGGAAACAAGGGTTGAGGATGATATACTTCTGCAGTGCGTTGATCATGGTGCGATCAGTCTTTCGGGTGGTCGAGTACATCATGGGAGTGGATTCGTATCTGCTGTCCCATGATTGGCCGGCCTACGTCTTTGATGCGATCCCTATGTGGATTGTGCAGATGACTTTCTTTCTTTGGTTCCCAGACAAGTTCAAACCCGGGCGACGTGTTGGCAGTGAAGATGGGCATGTACTCGTGGAGAATGAGACGCCGATGCGGTAGGGACAGGGGCTCTCGCAAAGTTCTTCAGGCTAGGCGCAGGTTCTGGGAGCTCCATTGGAGTGCTGTGTTGTTGGAAAAGTGAGGATTTCAAGTACATTTTTGGTTTGAGGAAGTCTGTATACCCGTCCGAGGGAGTTCTATTGGCCCTGTGTAATAGTGAGAAGCATGCTTCGGCGTTGAGATGTGAATGGAAATGGTCTTGTGTCTCTCGACACCCGAGTTTCAAGTATTGAATTGTTTTCAGTCCGAGGTACTTGTAGTGATGTGAGACGCCCGAACGGCAATGCTCCAAAAGTCTGGAAGCAGTGACGCTGTTTTTACAATCTAGTTCTCCATCGACCCCGAATTTTGTGTTAAAATATCACGTGAGTTTCAGGATGATTTGGGCTAGCTCATGAATATTAAAAAGCAGCGCCACTGCTATCGGATCGGAATAAGTGCGACATAAAGTTACCGAGTTCTTGGCCAAAATTTTGGAAAATTTATGTGGTCCGTGGCTAAAAAGTTGTCGAAGCGTAGAACTTTTGCAGTGGTAGGCTGTTTCCACCTTTTTGCCTACAACACCCTCGCATCTTCCTTTTCCTCTTGTGTCCTCCTGCAGTCTTGGTTGAGGGGAAATATCTTATCATACCGTCAATATGGCAGACGAAGTCTATGAGGGTGCCATCGGCATCGATCTTGGTATGCTGCTTGCTCCCCGCTCTCACCGACGTCTGCGGCCTCTAACAAAGAATTCCTACAGGTACCACTTACTCCTGTGTCGCCGTCTACGAAGGCACAAATGTCGAAATCAGTAAGCCCACCTCTTCTACCTAGCTGCGAAGCCGAGTGATATGCTAACAGTCGCCGCAGTCGCCAATGAGCAAGGTAGCTTCACCACCCCTTCCTTCGTCTCCTTCACCGATGAGGAGCGCCTCATCGGCGAGGCTGCAAAAAACCAGGCGGCCATGAACCCGGAAAACACAGTCTTTGACGTCAAGTCAGTGGGAGCTATCCATAATATACTGAATTCTTCTTAACCTCGGCGCAGGCGATTGATCGGAAGACGGTTTGATGACCCAACGGTCAAGAAGGATATCGAATCATGGCCGTTCAAGGTCGTTGACCAGGGCGGCAACCCCATGGTTCAGGTCCAATACCTCGGGGAAACCAAGACTTTCTCACCCCAGGAAATCTCCTCCATGGTCTTGATGAAGGTGAGAGCCCTCATTTTTCCGCGCACCAGACCGCACACCACTAAAGCATTGCGCTACAGATGAAGGAGGTTGCAGAGACCAAGCTGGGCAAGAAAGTTTCCAAGGCCGTTGTCACGGTGCCTGCTTATTTCAATGACAATCAGCGACAAGCCACCAAGGACGCTGGTGCCATTTCCGGCCTCAACGTCCTCCGTATCATCAACGAGCCCACTGCTGCCGCCATCGCCTACGGTCTTGGATCTGGCAAGTCAGACAAGGAGCGAAACGTCCTCATCTACGATCTTGGTGGTGGTACCTTCGATGTTTCTCTCCTAAACATCCAAGGTGGTGTCTTCACCGTCAAGGCTACTGCTGGAGATACCCATTTGGGTGGTCAGGACTTTGACACCAACCTTCTCGAGCACTTCAAGAAAGAGTTCACGAGGAAGACCAAGAAGGATTTGTCTGGTGACGCCCGTGCTCTTCGACGACTTCGGACCGCCTGCGAACGCGCTAAGAGAACACTGTCGAATGGTACCCAGGCTACAGTTGAGATTGATTCGCTGTTCGATGGAGAAGATTTCAATGCTACCATCACCCGTGCTCGATTTGAGGATCTCAATGCCAAGATCTTCAATGGTACCCTGGACCCTGTTCAACAAGTCCTGAAAGACGCCAACATCGAGAAATCAAAGGTGGACGAGATTGTGCTTGTTGGTGGTTCAACCCGTATCCCTCGTATCCAGAAATTGCTGAGCGATTTCTTCGACGGCAAGAAGCTGGAGAAGGTTCGTTACACCTTAGACTGACTTGGATTTTTGCTAACACTGGAATAGAGTATTAACCCTGACGAAGCCGTTGCCTACGGAGCCGCCGTGCAGGCAGGTATCCTGTCCGGCAAAGCCACCTCTGCTGAGACTGCCGACCTTCTCCTGCTCGATGTCGTTCCTCTATCTCTCGGTGTGGCTATGGAAGGCAACATTTTCGCTCCCGTTGTTCCTCGCGGCAACACGGTGCCTTGCGTTAAGAAGAGGTCAGTTCATCTCATTTTCTTTGTCCTTCATTTTTGTTTTATCGTCAATCTCCTCCCCACCGGACTCGGCAATGGCACCTGCCAGACCTAATCACCAACCGTCATTTGCACACCCATCATCTCTCATTCGTCACTTTACCTGGATGCAATGTGTTACCTGATTCACATTGCCATGTCTGCACCTGGACTCATCGTTCTGCATCTTCCATCTACATAATTGTTTTGTTCGCGACTATTGGTATTTACTGACAAATTTCATGTCTGACAGAACCTTCACCACTGTGGTTGAGTAAGTAGCTTCCCGTCGTTGAATTACCTTGCGCGCTGACAAGTGCTCTAGCAACCAGCAAACCGTCCAGTTCCCCGTCTACCAAGGAGAGCGGACCAACTGCGAGGACAACACTTCTCTGGGCGAGTTTACTCTGTCTCCGATCCCCCCACAACGTGCTGGAGATGCTGCTCTCGAAGTTGTGTTCGAAGTAGATGTCAATGGTATTCTTAAAGTCACTGCGACCGAGAAATCCTCCGGTCGAAGCGCCAACATTACCATCTCCAACGCCGTCGGCAAACTCTCCACCACTGAGATCGAAAAGATGGTTGAGGACGCTGCTAAATTCAAAACCAGCGACGAGGCATTCACCAAGAAATTCGAGGCCAAGCAGCAACTCGAGTCATACATTGGTCGTGTGGAGGAACTGATCAACGACCCGGGATTGTCGATGAAGATGAAGCGTGGCAACAAGGCCAAGATCGAGGAGGCCTTGAGTGACGCTATGCAACAGCTTGAGGTGGATGATTCGACTCCGGATGATTTGAAGAAGAAGGAATTGGCTCTGAAGAGAGCTATGACCAAGGCCATGGCTACGAGGTAGACGGCCATCTCGTCGACGATCGGTTGAGCCTATCAAGCTACTCTTGGGTAGGCCACCAAGTCAACCGAAAACCTCTCGGAGCGCTACCTCTCCCCATCCTCATGACAGTATGCATGGCATTTTCAAAAGAAATGTGGCTGGCGTCGTTTTCGGATAGTTGTCAGGCGGGTCAATCGGACCAGCAGCTGCTGGTTGGGCTCGTCAATAGGCTAGGAAAATGTTATTGCCTTAGTATGTTTAAGATAGAGCGGCAATCTCGTTTCTCGGCCATGAAATCAGAATGAAGATAGTGTTTGGTTTGCCGCAACTGTGCTTCTTACACGGCTTAAGCGCAGGGACATTTTGTTTTCGCCTACTCGGGAGCAAAATAAAAAGCACTTGGTTTATTTGGTTTCTTGTCCGGTTGCAGTCACAGACACATTGAGTATGCGATTCGCTATCTCGAAGCTCAGCAGACCCATGTCCAGCGAGGTCTGACTTCTCAAGCTTTGTAGCACCTATGCAAATGGTCTACTAGACCCCCTTAAGCCTTCAGCCTCGTGCTATGCAGAATTGCCAAATGTTAGCGCGAAGTGGGTCGCGCACCTGGAGCTTCTCCAACTTTCGCATCACAACTGAATCAACCGGGCGAGCAAAAGAAAATCTACGTTCCAAAATCCAATCAACTCGACGTGTGGCGGACTGTCAAGCTCGTCGCTCGTCCTTCGCAACATACAGATACCAAAATGCCTCCACGGAGCAGAGAGACGGCACAGGCCATTCAGCAACTGCTGCTCCCTGCGCATCGGCAACTGCGCCCTTCCTCATTGTCGCAACAGCAGCAATCTCTATGCTTCCAATGCCAGACCCGACTACTTCGGTCCTACGTACCTAGACGGATACTCCCAGTGAGAGTGCCAACACAAGCACGTCAAGTCCCCGCTCGAACACTCTCGACCTCGACATCCCTGCTCAAGAAGTCGTCGGGCTCGTCCAAATCGTCGCGAAAATCCCCCTCGGTCGACTCCCTCCGGCACAAGGACGACGTGCACATCCCGGACAACAAAGCCACGCGCAACCGCGACAGTGAGATTGACCCGTACGACTTCTCCGAGCTCGAGGCGGCGATCGCAAAGGCTGTGGCGCGCCTCAAGGAGGCGCTGGTCAAGACCAAGGACGCCGGCAGGGTCACGCCGGAGATGATCGAGGCATTGCCCGTGGAGATCAACGTCAAAGGGGCGGAGACGGGGAGAGGGAGCCCGCACAAGGAAAAAGTCAAGGTCGGGGATCTGGCCAGTGTGGTTGCAAAGGGTGGGAGGAGTGTGCAGATATTCTGCGCCGAGGAATCTGTGAGTGCCCATCTTTCCGTGTATTTGCTTCGTCTCCCTTTTTTCTATATTCAGGGCCATGGGTGTCCCATCCTCGGAATGTGGCTTTTTGGGGGGGCGTTGAGGAATTACAGAGTCAAGAAGCGCGTGAAACTAACGGGATTTTATTTTCGGTTCTTTTATAGCACGTCAAACCAATCGCATCAGCCCTCCTCGCAAGCCCGTACAGTCTCGTCCCGCAGACGACCGCTCCACACACCCCAGGCACGACCTCAGTCTCCCAGTCGAACCCGCCGACCGCCTCTAACCCCTTGCTGATCACGGTACCCGTTCCGCCCATCACGGCGGAGACGCGCAACCTCGCGCGTGCCGAGGCCAAGAAGATGTTCGACCGGGCGTCCCAGGACGTTCGCAACGCGAGGGGCGACGCGCAAAAGCGGTTCCGGAAGATGGAGCTGGGGAAGCTGGTCATCCAGGACGAACTGCGCAAGGCGCACAAGCAGATGGAGGAGGTGGTGAAGAAGGGTCAGGACGAGGTCAAGAAGGTCTACGAGGCGAGCTTGAAGGCTTTGGAGGGGTGAAAATGTATCTCGGACGAAGCGAGGGCGGACGGTCCATTAGAATCTGTGCTGCTGGCGGTAACGAGACGGGAATCTGTGAGGTGAAGGGAGAGAGAGAGAGAGAGAGAGAACCATACAGGTGTATCACTACCTTGGGTCCGTGGAATCTGGTGTACATGGGTATCAGGAGAAAAAGTTGAGACGAAAAGCAACCCGGAATAGGTCATGGGAAAAAAAAAGTCATATCGTGTGCCAGTATCCCCCTTTGTGGGCCATTCACCATCAATCTATTAGCTCTTCGAATATGGAAGGGGAAGCACGGACCGAGTACCTCGAACTCGGTATCTACATCGAAAATACGTAGAAGCCAGCCTCCGCTTTCCGCCAGTTTTCCTTTGAGGATGCTGTGCCATGATTCGGAAACCCAAGCTTTCAGCGAGTGAGGCAGACAGACAGTCGCTTGGTCGCAAGGCGAATCTCTTGTTCTGGGCCTGTTCTTGCCCTCGGACGATGGCCAGCCTCGCTTGTCCATATCAGACACTCCCATCCCGACGCGACGCATGGTAGCAAGTTCGATCGAACGGGAGCGATTTGCATCAAACAGGTCACACGATGATAGCTGAACATGGCTTCTCTAATCCTGCCTCCGCTTTGTTCCAACCGAGTCGATCCCCCGATGGTATTACTCTTCGAACCTACTTTCGATCGGTGAGACTGTTTTCACAGCTGGAGCTGCAGCCCCCTCCCTATCCAACCCAGCCTCGTTTCTCAGAGACGGCGTCATCTCCCACCGAATCCCGTCTTTGTCTCCGCTTCGTCCGTGCGCTGGCAAAGGCGTACCAAATCCCTCCGACGGTCGTGATCAGGGAACCCACGATGACGGTGTTCTCTCTGGCGCGGCGGTCGTGTGCGTTGTTGGTCGCCCCGGTGACGTCGCGGAGGCATATCACCATGAGGAGAATGACGACTTGTTTCATGTTGGTGGCGATGGCCATGGTCAGAGGGCCGCAGCGCTTGTTGGCCTCGAAGGACGCGAGGTTCAGCATCGCGGCGGCGAGGGCGTTGAGCAGCCACAGCCACGGCCACGGCACTGCGACTCGATGCGATCGACCCCTGAGCCTGAGCGTCAGGGTGGGCGGTGGCCCATGGTCCACGTTGGTCGTCAGCCCCTTGATCTCACCGGCCCAGCTTGCGAGGAGCACCGCCTGATTCACGGCGTAGAGTGCGAGATATTGCACAAGTCTCGTCGAGGGCAGACCCAACCCCCAACGACTGGCGCGAGGCGGGCGCTGCAGTTCATTGGTAAAGATGGTTTTGAGCACGGCCAAGACGGCGCTGAGCAACGTGACCGTGAAGCCGGATGCGGTTGTCCGTGATGGGTCGACAACGAGACCTGCTCTGTCGTCGCCGACGCCTTTGGTCGACGACGCAGCGTTGGTCGCGATGATCACGCCGCAGATGGTCAGACCCGTCGCGCCGTACACTCCTGCCGGGTATTCTCTCCACGTGCTTCCAAGCCACACGATAGAGACCAGCACGGTGATGACCGGGGCTGTCGCGCGGATGGTCTGGTGCATGGACAACGTCACCAGCCCCAAGGCCAGGTTGGACAGGGCGATGTTCAGCGTGTAGAGGAGAGAAAAGGGGAGAAGAACTCGTAGGTGCACGCGTAGACTGAGATTGGTGCCATCTCCTTCTCTAACTCGGTACCTGTGGTCATCCTCGTCGTCATCATCGCCCTCTTCTTCAAGGCGTCCATCGTTGACCAGAGAACGTGACACAAAGCTCGACGTGGTCGTAGTTGTCGAGGGTGCGAAGGCGGATTTGGGTCTCTGGAGCCGCGAAATCGCCCCCGTAGTGACAAACGTAGTGAATGCGTGCGACGCCGTGAGGAGCCAGGGACACGCAGTCCGGGACACGATCTGCTTGTTCGTGACCGTGACGAGCATGTTGAGGACAAAGTAGAGCCAGACGGAGACGACGCTGGATCTGAGGCTGTGTCCCAGCATTGTCACAGGAGGAGTTTACACTGTGGCACGAGTTCCAAACTTCAAGGTTCCCTTGCTGTAGAATGGCAGTGTCAGCGTGCTGGGCCTGGATGAGACTGAGCCAAAGAAAGGAAAGACATGGGAGAGGGAGAGTGATTGAAATGAATTCACTACTAACACTTTTTAAGAAGTCGCTCGCACGAAGCAGATGATAACTTTCAGGAAGCAGCCTCTGCCAACACTCGGGTCAAAATATCATGGCACAAACATCATCTCAAGAAGTCCATCAGAATTGCCCTAAGCTCCAGATCATGAGCAACGCCTTGCGCTGTGCATAAAGCAAGGGGATATCAAATCATTTCTCGCTATCCTTCTCTTCATTTTCTTCGGCCGAAGGAGGCTTTCCCGCCGTCCGTGCTTCATCAGGTTCTGTCGAAGGTTTCAGAGTGTCTTGAGCAATCAACTTCGTCTCTTCTTGTCTTTCAGCCTGCGGCAGACCCTTGCCCTCGGCCTTGGCCGTTTTGTCTTCCACCCACTTCGCTCGGTCTGGGACAACATACGCATGTTTGAGGAGGGGTGGACCGATGAGAGAATCGGTCTCAGGAGAGTATACCGCCACGGCGTGCACAAAAAGCGTCCCCCTATCCCCCACGAATGCTATCTCTCCGACCATAAGTAGGCTGTCTCGAGTGTACGATTGCATAACCTTTTCTTGCCCATGTATCCAATATGCTCGGAACACTGCACACCCTGACTCGATTGCACCCTGGTACGTCATGGACTTGACCAGATCGCGGTAAGCCCGTCTTGAGTCGTGCTCACCGTAATCACCACGAAGAAAAGGTAACCAGACTGTCTTTTCTTCTTCAGATACTTTCCCAAAACTCAACCGTTTGTGGGCCTTCTCGTCTTCGCTGAGGGTTTGCTGCTGCGTGGTCGAGTCTTTAAGGCTCGCGCTGAGGGAATTGAGTCGATCCACGAGACGGGCCCGGGTGATCAAATATGAAGCCCAGGCAAATTCCCCAAAACCATGGATAAAGGCCTTGGCCAGCACAATTGGATGGAAGACGCGGTCCATCTTTCCCCCCATACTATTCGGTAGCTGCCTCCAGCCATAGCTGATCTTGTCGGGCTCTAAGAAGATGCATGGGACTTCGTACGCTGTCGGAGCATACAGAGGCGGAGCCAGTCTCCATCCGGCGTGGAAGGCGAAATTTCCTCCGAGCTCTACCATGACACGACCATACTTTTTGACGACCTCTTGTTTCAGTGATTCTTGGATCGCCCTTGTGATTTCACGCAGGCGTTTCGTATCTTCCTGGAGAGCTTGGAACGACTTCCAGGTTGGATCATCGGGTTCCCATGGTTGGGGCTTTGCTCGCCGAATCCAGATCGGCAGCATCAAATGGATGGCTTCGGGAGAAGTCGTTACGCCACTCGCTTTGGCCTTCTCCAAGTATTCTTGCCATAATCTCTCGTGATCTTCAGATTCGTGCGTCTTCTTGACAGACTCAACATGGGGCCTAGATCCGTGCGCACTGTTCGGGAAGTAGTGATTGATTGTCTTCGCAGCACAGTAGGTAAGTGCAATCGTCGTGAAAAATCGGTAAAGGATAGGGCTGTCGACTGTTAGCAATATTCAACATCTGGAAGGCTTTCAGATGCGACACCACGCACGTTGATCTAGATCTCCTGGTTATTGCGACCCTCTGAAGATCGACTGGCCCATTCTGGAGTGGCACGCGAACGCTCCGCGGGCTACGGAATAGATACCGAAGCATGTGGAGGGGCAGCTCGAGGCATCAGTTGGTTTCATGGTAGCGAGGAGGAATTAATGTGTGGTCGACAAGTGGCCGTGCTCGGTGACATTGAACCTATGCGCAATATTCTCTCCCTAGGAAGCGCGGAAGTACGTCGGAGCAGTGACCCCGTACGGGAAAGGAAGAATATGGCTCGTAATAGATGAAATCAAATGCTGCGCGGCCAACGAAGAGAGGAAGACTGGAATTTCACGGCCTTGAATTGGAAATATCGTGATGGGACGAGGGGTTGCTGCACGCTGCACGTGTCAGGGTCCAGTCCTTCGCTAGCTCAGGCCGAAACAATTATCCGTGCCTTTGCCCCCATACGTATTGCTGCTCTCTGTCTTCTGTAGTGCCGCCAGCTTCAATCAACAGCTCAATATTGGGCTCTCAGCTGGCTACACTGACCATGAAGCCCCTATCGGTCTTCCTGCCCTGTGCAGCACTCGCACATTATGTCGCTGCTCAAGGCGCATACCTCTTCACCATCGACCGCTCCATCGCCGCCCCTTCGACTGGCATGATCGATTCAGAAATGGCCAGCGCTGTTATCGCGAGAAGAAGAGCCCTTACTGCGGATCGATACCTCGGGATCACAGACTCAATGCTTCTTGAAGATCTCAATACCTATGGCGGATACCAAGCACCCCTGTTTGGAGAGAGCCATCCCAAAGATGCGCCAGGAAAGCTATTCATCAGAATAACGGGGGTGGATATGCAGATCAGTGACTTTGATATGGCCATGCCTGATCTATGGATCTCGGATCCGACAAAAGACCTGCTCAGTGACTTCAAGGCGGTATCTGACGGAAGCCGAAAAGAGAAAGACGGGCTCTGCGAGTATGCAGTTCCGCCGTCTCGCAATGCTCCCCAAAGCAAGGGTGTCGAGGTGGTCTTCACCTATCCAGCCGAAAATGGAAGATGCCTGGCGGCCTCAGAGATCCCAAATATCCCAATCATTCTCTCCCTCCATAGCTTTCTGCCCACGGACCCGTCGGGTGTCAAAACCCAGCTGAACGGCCTGGTGCGCATCCTGAAGCACTTCTCCGCCACAGACAACGTCGAATCCACCATTCTCCTGCTTCCCTCCGCGAAGAAACTGAAGAATCCCAAGAAGAAAAATGCCAACAACCACAAGCACGTTGCCCGCTCCGCACAAACGTCCGAAGAGGAACGCCTGGACCTGCCATCTACGTCGCCCACCCCATCCTCCGTCTCTGGATTTGACACAATCACACCGGCCAACACTTCCTCAAACTTCACCCTTCCCTCTGTGATCCCCGCCTGTTTTGCTTCACAGTCCGCGTGCGAGAACACCACAAACTCGTGCTCCGGCCACGGCTCCTGCTACAAAGCCCACACCAATTGCTTCAAGTGCCGCTGCACGTCTACTCTTGTCCGGATCAACGAAGACGGGACCAAGAAGACGGTGACATGGGGCGGAAACGCGTGTCAAAAGAAAGACATCTCCGTGCCTTTCGTCATGTTCGCTACCTTCGGCGTGGTTATGACTGCATTGGTAGCCGGGGCCATCGGAATGCTCTACAGCATGGGTTCGCAAGAACTACCCAGTGTGATTGGGGCTGGTGTCGCGGGGCCCAGGGCCGCGAAGTAGGACAGGGAACCTGTTATACTGTTGTTTGTACTCTATCATTTTCACGAGATGGGCTTTCAATTCAGAAAGAAGGGGGGAGTTCGGTTGAAGATCGGGTCGAGCCAGCTTGAACACACACATCCGAAGACTCTGTATAGATGGTTCAATCATATGAAGGAAACAGGTACGACATTAGTGTGCGGTCTGATGGTCGTCGTTCCATTGCCCTTTGGTCCAAAGAAATATTCGAGTGGGTGCTTACCGGACAAGAGAAACAGCGGTAGGATTTGTGAGTTTCAAGGCATTTTTTCAATCTCATTGATAAAACACTGGCGCTGAAGCCCCTAGAACGCACGTACTTAAATGCAACTCCATGCATGTGTCAAGCTCGTTGAAAGCAGTTCGCCGCACTGCCAATTCCTTTTTCCGAGTCATTTGAACCGAGACATGTCTTTCCTAATCTCATTGCAAACCCTTCCCTTATGTTAGGCTGTGTTGAGATGTACAATCAAGGTGCACCTCTCAAAGTCAAATTGCAATTGACTGGGTGCATACGTCTTCTTCTCTCCCTCCCTCAGATCTGCCAACACCTCCACAACAAGAACATTCTCTCCTGGAACGAGCCTGACCTCAAAAGCCCCTTCCACATGATTACTGTTGCTCTCTTTGTAAACAGTTGAGTTATGCATGAAAAAAATGCGATGACGGCGACGATTTGCTAGTTCGGGAGTGGTCGAGGGGATGATGCGAAGATCGCGGTAATGTGCAGGTAAAGCGATGAAGCCACTTGTCTGGGTCTTGGTGGCCGAGCCGTAACGGACCAGTTTCCAGCGTGGGTCATTCGGTAAAGAAGGGTTGGTCATGAATGTCACAGAGGCGAGTAACGCGTGGGACCAGCCTGAGAGTGTAGCGGACTCAGTGTCAGCAGGATGACGCCAATGAAAAGATTAGATGAGAAGAGTGAGATTGAACTTACCTCTGCCTGGGTCACGGTAACGTCGCTCCATGGGAATCACAGATTGATTCAAGTAATTGTCATTGGGTGCCGATGGATTCGTGCTCACTGTAGGGCTAGATGGCTGCTGCACAGAGGACTCGATATGCCCGTTTCCATTTGTGAGAGGCAGTGTATTCGGGAGGTCAATGTCGACTTCTTGAACAGGGGTTGGCAGCTGCTGTGCTGGGGTTTGCACAGGGGGTTGTGAGGCTTTCACAGCTTCTTGAGCTTGGGGTGTGCTTGCGATACCGTTGACTTTGACGTCGTTCGCGATTGCATCAGGTTGCTCAGTAGTTGTAGCCAGTGAGGCGCTTCGACGAACGCTGGGAGCGGCGCTTGATGGCACTGGGGTTGAACCATTGGTTTGTGCCACCTTCGAAGTTGCCCTCTGCGCTTTGCTCAAGGCTTGACCCATCTCTTCCTTCTGTCGTCGGAGTGACTCGCTGTCGATCGTACCACCGACCACGTTGGGTGTAGGCGTAGACGAACCCATTGTCAGTCGCAGAGCCTTTGGTTTTGGTTGTGACAAAGAAAGCTTGAGATTGCGTCTTGGTTGAGCACCAAGTGACTGCATCTTGGATTCCGACCAGACCTGTTAACACGATAAAGGATATTAGCGCGTTGTCACGTTACGCGATTCACGCCTAGAAGTCAACATACCTCGAGTTTTTCTGCCATCAGGTAGATGTCGGACCCTTCTTGATTGTAATCTTTTGCGTTGTCCCAGATGAGTCGCACTTCTTTTGCCAACGCGTCCCAATCCTGGATCGTATCCCTCTCTACCATCGCCCGCACGTCTGATATAGACGTCGGCTTCTTGACCAACCTGTAATAGTCGGGATAGTCCTTTTTGGAGACTTTTTCCTCAAAGTTGCTGCGCAACAAAAGAAATGTCAGTCTGTGTGGTCACCATCAACAGGGTCTTCAATGGAGTGAGTTACATTGCATCGTCTTGTTCAGACAGTTCCCGCAGAAACTTCAACTGTTCTTGCCTCATATCTTCCCTCGTGTCGGTGAGGGTGTCAGTGGATGGCGTTGCCTGACTTTGGCGTCGCCTCACCGCAGGATTGGGAAAGACCAGCTTGACCCTCTCTGGAGCCATTGTCCCCTCTGATGAGACGGACTGCTGTCGCACCCGATCAAGCAGGTCTTGTGGAATCGGAGTCGGATAAGCACGATAATCTTGTCGCAAATACGCCGGATTGTGCTTTGGCATGAAATTGGACAAAGCCTTGCGTATGCGCTCGGCATCCTCGAAGATTGAGGATCGACTATTGTTATAGTCCTTTGCATTTTGTACCATTCTCTTCAGGTCTGACTCCAGAGCCTCCAGGTTTTCATATTCATAATTCTCCAGCCGCTGCTCGATCATGTTGAGGGAGAGAGGCATGGCAATTTGCTGATAATAGTCAGGGTAATCGGCCCTGCTGGGCAGGTCCAGAAAATGGATTGCGACGTTGCGGCCATTCTTGTCTTGCGACTTCTTCAACTGCCTGACGAGTCTCAAGCCAATGTCTGCGGTGGTCTCTCGGGTTTCTACCTCAGGAAAATGGGTATCCTACATACGACTGGATTAGCAAATCTCTGTCCAGATGCATCAACCATTGCGAATGCGGTCGATGCAGAGCACTGCGGTCATCTCAAGTGCAGGCGACGCTGCACGTAGCATGAGGTGCACAAGGCGGGGGTTCCGCAACTCTGCGCACGGTCGAGAAGTGCAGTGGTAAGTGGGAAGTGGGAGTTGAGCGAGTGAGAGAGGATTATTTTAATACTTACGTCGCTCCGCTTGCGTCGCTTGGGATCAGGCGTGGCTAGAAAGTCGTCGGGGTCGCCTGCATGGCCGCTTCTGCGCTTCGAGCTCATGATTTCGCGGCCTCACAAGGTCTCGAGATTGGGCGAGGGATGCGGGTGCAGGAGGGGCCACCATCAGGTGCAAAATGCAGGGAGTTGCTATTAGAGAGGTGAACAGGGCAAACGGGACCCTTGCGAAAGCATTCAATGGTGTAGGAGTTGCATGCGCTTTGGGGAGACTTCCATCGCTCGCCCTTCACGCTTTTTGGGGGTGACAGGATCTCAACGGGGACGCGACACACGCAACTGTCAGTCTTCGCTGCGAGAGAGGAGGGCGAAAAACCCAACACACGTGACAGAGGCCGGATTATCTGGCAAGTCATCGGCTTGATCCGAAGTTGAGTTTATCCGCGAGATCTTGGCAGACGCACCTTCTCCCATAGGCTGGTGTTTTGGGTTTTGGCTCCCCCAATCTGTGTTTACTTCGGCGAGCCTCTGGGACTATCCGCCTCAAACACAAACGCAGGTCGCAGTCCTCTGCTCTCCCCCCTCGCGACAGCCCGTTTCCAAACGACCTTCTCCGGGTCGAAACCTGACACCGACACATTCCACAGATCGCTCGGTCGTTATTCGCACCTTTCACTTGCGCGTTCTACACATCTACGGCCCTTGCATGCTCAAGAGCACGAGACCATTTCGCGAATTCATTTCCGCAGCTACCTAAGCACCGCTAACGATTGTACCGCGTGGTACTCCTTCACTACCCCTCATCACGTCTCCCGAGCGAGAGACACTTCGCCTCAAGAGTCTTCACCACCGATCGCGTCTCACAATCCTGCAACATGACCGAGATTGACATGTCAAGGCGGAATAAGAAGCCTAGGTTATTGCTCGAGTCCGAGAGAGCGCGACTGGAGGAGTTCATTGACAGTATTGGATATTCGGCGAGGTGTGTATTCACCAAATTTGCTCATTGTTCTGAGGCTAACAGGCGCCAGATATTCTGACAGCGAATTCGAATACCGTCATGTGCAACTCCCAAAGGCCATGTTGAAGGTCATCCCAAGAGACTACTTTGACGACTCGAAGGGAACGTTGAAATTGCTATGGGAAGAGGAATGGAGAGGACTGGGGATCACACAGGTATTTGAGACGGTCACGATACGTATTACACTTCAGCTGAACATTCGGCAGAGTCTAGGATGGGAGCACTATGAAGTTCACGAACCCGAACCACATATCCTCCTGTTCAAGTAGGTCTGGCGAACCTCACATTTGTCCCCAGGTGTTAACACGATGAGCAGACGACCGATTGGATACCAGCCTCCTGCCCACTGATCTTGACACAATTGCATCCGAATCACTTCTCCAACTAGCGCAGCATTGGGAGGGCGTTTTCTCCGGAAACACAGGAACCGTGTTCAAATGTGCATTCAGCGGGTGTGCTTAGTACCAGTTTGTGTATGTCTTGACGAATGGATCCAACGGCGGCCAAAGAATTTAGGCACAAAGATGTTGGTGGTCAATCAGGTTTAGCATAGCCTTTTCAGCTCCACCACCAACTTAGCTGAAACCCATGAAAGAATGGATGGTGTTCTTGTACGCTACTCATCATGATCTGCAGGCGACTCTGGTCCCCATGTCAGAATTCCGTCGACTCTTTGTTGGGCTGGCTTCTCTTTTTCAACTCGCGTTCTTTTGCAGCCACTCCTCCCATTGCTCTATCGTCCAACCGGAACTGATGCTGCGTTCCTCTACGCCATTGAACAGGACAGTTGGCGTGACATGGACACCGGTAACTCTGTTCGCCTTGACCATGAACTTGACGTCGTCAGTGACCTTATTCCCGATGTTGAGTCCGCCGTCCTTGTCTGGCTTGTCGGGGACCAACAACAAGTCCAAAATGGTCTTCTCGTCCACCCCTTCCACAGAGCCGGCCAGCTTAGCAAGCCGCTTGTACGTCTCGTTCCGACTTTCATTCACCAGGCTGACATCGAAATAATCCTTTTGTTGTTCGAACAGCTTTTCCGAAAACGACCAAAAGGAGTTGGGCGCGGTCTTCAGAACGGCAGCACCGGCTTCATGAACGAGGGTAGAAGAAGGATGCCAGGGCTGGATCTGTTGACGGAAGATGACGCGGACGCCAGGATTGGTGTACTTCTTCTCAATGACGGGTGCAACGCTCTTGTAGAAGGTCTTGAACAACTTCGCCGAGAAGGGACAGACATAGTCCAAGTAAAGCTCGATGGTGTGCTTTGCTTCATTGCTGGAGGCCGAGGCCAGAAGCTGACCGGAGAACTTTGGTGGGAGAGCCATGTGGATAAGGATTCTATGGTACCCTGATTTCTCAGAAAGGGTTACTGAGTGAAGCTATCCTTATATACTGGGTATGAGGGGGACAGGTTGAGATTTAATCAGAAAGCGACCATCGTTCACATGCATTGATTCCGTCATCAAGACAAGCGATGAGGAGAATAGGGTCACGTGGTGATAGCGATAAGGTATGTGCAAAGGCACGCGCTGTACAAGATTGTTCTCAAACTAGAACCTCTAAACAACCTTGACGCAAGAGGTGTCACTATGGTAAATCGTCAGTGGCCGTCAAAGCCATCGGCCAACTCCTTTTAAACCACCTGATTCTTGTGCCGCCGCCCATTTTCTTGACGCTCTCTCTGTTGCAGCTTCCACATTACCGTTACACCTGGTACCACACGATGGCAGTTACGTCCTGGCCCAGGCTGGATCTCTCCATGGATATACCCTCTTTGCGCATCTGTTCTCCTTGGCTGAACCTGTCATCGGCTTGTCAAGCATTGCATTTCAAGAGCCTTCATTCTCTTATCTACCGATTTACCATTTCATTCGTCTCAAAAGCGTTAAGAAACATCTACATTCAGCACAATGCCTCCCTTCGTCCGCTTTGTGGCCCCCTTGATCCAGGTCTGCATTGTGTTTGTATCGTTCTGTTTGTCTCACTCCACCCAGAGCATTGTCATCTTCTCAATAAATTCCACGCGGGTCATGAATGGTGCGCCTTTGAAGTTTCCGCAAAGCCAGGTGGGAAGGTTTCTTAAATGCCTCCCCTTCGTCATCCACCACTTCTTCCTTGAGCTTCGATTGCTGCGTCGGTATCTAGCCTCTGCTGGGATTCAGTTGTTTGACGGCATCATCTCAGACGCAGTCCTGTGTCTTCGGAGAATAGGCGCTGCGATTTGCTTTTATTTTATGCTCTTCGTGGTCCTGGCTCTTCCGATGTTGACAGGCTGGTTGGCAAGCTGGATGGGTCTCCAATGTATGCAGTTCGGTCAAAATCCTCACTTTTTGTCGTGCCTTTCGCACGCTTCATTCTTCTGATGCCGCATTATTGTCTTCTGATGCCGCATTATTTTCATTGCTGTCGATCTTCGCTAATCTTTCACAGTCCTTTCGCGACGGCTCGGCTACCTCTTTACTACTGTAGTAGCCTTCTTCAAAAGATTGAATGCGAACATCAGGATGATGTTCTCACGACTCGAAGATGGGAACGACTCTCTCGATGTAATACCCCTTCACTCAGGATCCTCAAGACATTTCCGCACGGACACAAAATTCCAACAGTGGCTTCTAGAGGCTGGGCCTAGCAGGGCTGGCACAGATTGTGTGCTCTGCTAGAGGCAGGTGGTCGATTGCGAGACCCTGTTATACCTCCCTTGCAGCAAATCCCACTGGTTTCATTTGCTATGTGGGAGGATTTTGTTGCCAGTTTCAGCCAATGCCCAGTATGCCATGAACCTGTGTGTGTGTCTGACGTAGTCGTACGCATCAACACTGGTGCACCTCTGGGTGGCTCAATTGCGAATCAATCAAGGAAAAACGATATCAGAAAGCCTCGAGGACAGATGACTGGAGTCGACGAGAGCAGCGCAGTGCAAAAACAATCAGATCATCGCCAGGGAGTTGACGGGAGAGAACGTCTGGTCGGGTCAACCATGGAAAGTACCAAACAAGTCCAGTCACCAAACAAAAGGGTGAATCGCAGGAGAACTGGGTTGGTAACAAAACAACGCCCTCGAAAGAGCCATTGGCGTCTGCACCGCGAATCAGACGATCTTCCCTGAAGTGGTGGTCAGTGACCATATACAAATATGGAGGACGAAGGATAAGGTAGGAACATGGGTTTATGATGGACTGGCATGAAATGAAAATGGAACCGGAAGCATGTCTGCAGCCTTGAAATCAGTATGTTGATTTGTCGTACGTCTTCCCATGCTGCCGGTCTGATTCCAAAACGAGCTGTAGTCCCTCTTCAACATCAGGGATAAGTTTTGAGCTGATAAGACGGTCATGAGGTTGGAATGCTCCTTCCTCTTAGTCTAAACAGACAATCCTTTATCCTCTATCCGCGCATATCTTCATCCACCTCTCGGATCTCTTCACAACAGTCTTTAATATCGTTTCACTGCTCATATCTTCTATAACCCTGTTTCATTTAGTCAGTTAGTATCGTCACTCGTTCCCTTCATTTACTTCTGCTGTTTACATCTCCACCATCGTCAGCTTTTCCCTTCACACCAGACAATATGGACGAGGCCAAAATACAAGAAGAAGACACTCTCTATGAACTCTCTATATGCATATCACCTTGCATCACGGCAAAAACAAAAGGATTGACTGACTATGCCCTTCGCTATCATCTACATTCCTTGATTCGCAAAGTCGGTGTCCTATGCAAAGTGTTCGATGGAGTTCGATTCTCCAGAGACGACCATGAGCTGAGTGGTCAGGATCAGTTCTGCCTCAAATTCATCACTCTGGCACCCGTCCTTACCATGATTGCTTTGAACGACATGAAGAAGCTGGTCTGTTGCACCGCGATCAATACTGTGCAGGTTCCTCAGTTTACAGCAAAATGGAGACCTACGACTGTGACCACCTCTGAAGCGATCAACTACGGTGTCCTGGTGTCCTGGGCCATTTAGATACATGTCCTACGAATCACGTCAGTCACCATGGACGGAAATATTTTGCCAGCAATCTGCTTTCTTGGTCTGTTCATGCTGGAGCAACACCGCTTTCTTGAAGTCCAAGAGGCATGCATATTCGACAGCGAAGAATACGCGATGAAACCATGCCCACTGGTTACATTCAAAGCACTTGAGGGAGATACCGGCGGTATAGAGGAGAGGGTCTTCGAATGTTCCATTTGCCAGCTGGATCCCATTGGCAAAGCTGAATATGTCTACAACTTGTCGTGCAGTCACATATTCCACAGGTGGTGCCTGGTTGTCTGGTTGATTCGCGAGGGCAAATCGACCTGCCCATTGTGTCGAGATGAAATTCTCGTCAATAATGTCTGCCTTCCAGCATTACAAGTGAGCTTGGGACATAACAGCGATCGATGTGTTAGTTGATGGGAGGACTCTGAACCTGTCGAAGGCATGGAGCTGGATGAGAGAGCCAAGGCCCTTCATGTCTTTGAGGTCGACTGTGCCAGGAAGGATGTATCGACCGGTACGGTCATGGACGGCTGACTAGCACGTTACCTTACGTTCATTTTCACGTTGACCATTCTCTTTGTTGTTGTTGTTGTTGCCTTTGATGGCGATGACCACCCAGGGTTTTGTGCGGCTCAGCTATGATATTTTCGAGGGTTGCAGTTCTTCCACTCCAGGTTGAGGAGAATATGTACCTCAAAAAAAAAGGGGATCTCCATTCTACTATTCTAGTTGCATGTGTGTGATATTTTACAGCGACTCTACTTTTCGGCTCTCTTTTGAGTCCCCCCTCCCGCTTGTGCACGCGACACGATGACCTTCTGGACCGTCTGCATGAACTGCTCCGTCTTTCCGTGGGGAAACGTCGCGTTATTGTTGAGATTGCGCACAATCTGGTCCAAGAACGGCATCTTCTGCTTCTTGACCTCGGGATACACGCCACGAGCGTAGGTGTCGGCGAGGCCCTTGCGCTCGGCGGCGCGGGCAACCACGTCCTCAAAGGCCATGTCCTTGGGCTGGACCTCGACATTTGTCTTCTCGGTCTCTTTGTCGGCCTCGAGCTTGGCCACTTCCTGCGCGAGCTTCAGGACCTCCTCCTTCTCCGCCTCAGACTCGAAGCGGGTAAAGTACCCCTTAGTGTACCACTCGGCTAGCTGGCCTGGTGTCTGGTAGCCGTGCGGGATCCGATGCGCGAGCCACTCGATCCTTTGTTGCACGCTTTCCACGAGGCCCGAGTTGGTGAGTGGCGTGTTTGGCCAATCCTTGCGCAGTTCCGTCACCGAGAGCTCTTCTCCAGGCAAGTGAGGCAGTTCCGTTGTTGGGTTCGCTGGAGGGTCGACGATTGTGTTGATGTAGTTCTCGACACGGCTGGGAAGGTCTTCGGCGGCGAAGGCAGCCGCGTCTTCTTCCTCGGCGAGCGAGGTCTTGGTCTTCTCCACGAGGCGGCGGACACGGCGGTCGGTGCGTTTGCCAGCGGGTGCAGATCCCCTGGATTGGCCTTGTCGTTGAGCCTGTTGCTGCGCGCCATACTGTATCTGCTGTGGTTGTTGACCCCGCCCAGCAGCCGGTCGTCGGACTGGAGATTGTTGGCCTTGACGAGGAGCTCCTGTGCGTTGGAGAAGACGACCAGGTGGTGGTGCACGCGTTGCTCCCCCTGCTCCAGGAACGGTCCCGGTGCGAGCAGCGGTCCCGGGGGGACCAGAAGCTTGTGTTCGTGGTGTAGCTGTGCGTCGTAGAATCGGACCTGCAGGTCGACCTGCCTGCGGTCGGGATGCCGATCCACTGGGAGTGCTTCGATCGAGTGCGCCGCGAAGGGAGGTACCAGGTAGAGGCCTGTCATTTGGCTGGCGGGGTGGCTTTTGATCGCCTAGATAATGTTAATGTCAATTGTCACGACGTCTCGATGATGCGGTGCGACGGGGGAATGTGAGTGCTACCTTGATCGTGTGAGACTGTCGAGCTCGAGAACCCTCTAGCACTGGTGGCTAGTGGAATGGAGAGAGCAGAAGACCTGGGCCTGAGCCCAAGTCGCGCACAGCGTGCGCATACTTGCTCCATGTGAGCCAGATAGAAATCTCTCGTAGTGGTGACAGTGAGGATACCGTGGTTGGTGTAAGAGTTTCAATAAAGCTCCAGAGCATTGAAAATTGTGATCACGTGAGAGCCACAATTACCCAAAGTTTCCCCGCTGCCTCAAAGATCCATTGCCCACAATTTATTGTGACTTATTCAGATATCATTGTCCTCGAGGCTCTTTATCTCCTTCCGAGGACTCAGTCGTGTTGGATTCACATGTTGGAAGCCAAAACACACAAAACAATGTCTATCTGAGGAATATGGGGCCATCGATCAAGGAATCGTAGGAAGGAAATTGACTGACCAGGGGGTACCAGAAGCCGGTTCCGCGTCGCGGTTTCAAGGAAGTTGATGGCCACGCCAACGACAATTGCCAACTTTTGCGATGTCGCGGCAGGCAACTTCGCATCCGCAGTATCGCTGAATATTATGAAGTGTCTTGTCATGTCAAGGGCTTACATTTCGTTGAGATGAGGACTTTGGTGGCCCTTCCCTCTCTCCCCAGAGCTCTGGTGCTCGCCTGTTTGATACTTACTTGCGTGCAAGCTACAGCAAAATTTACCATTGTCAACGGCCAAATATACACACCAGGCTTAGCGATAATTGATGCGCCTCAACCGTTCACGCCTGAAGGAGGTGGTGAGTACATATGGGCATGAAATTTACACTGGCACACGCATTATAGGATTGCTCAATGTGATCTCGACGCCACTGACTGCGGTACACAGATTTCCTCCAAGTCGCCATCGATATCTCCGGAAATGGCCGCATCCCTCAGCCTCCGTACTCTCCCAATGTTGAGACCGGCATTCTCAATATCACCATCTTCCTGTTCAGCTATGCGACAGGCCTCAACTTGACGATATCCAATGGCACCAGTCATGGCTGGTTGAGCGATGGCCCGGAAGCACCAGAGTTCCGTTGTAACTCCACGACCAGTCAAGGCTTTCAGAATGCGGGATGTGAGGAGATCATGGCGCAAGAGAATGGCAGTACTGTGAAGCATGTCAACTGGGCATGGCCTGACTGTTTCGTCGGTGATGGTGACAAGAATTCGGGTGCTTCCTCTGCCAGAGGCTCGTATAATGTGCGATCAGCCACGTTCCTTTTGCGCTTCCCAGGATACTGACAGTGCGGACAGGTCTCGATTCATCAGTCCTTCCGACTCAATGGAACCGCATATTACACGATCTTCAACCTCCCCATCCAAATCACCAATTCCATTCCCAACACCACGCAGCTGGCATCCAGAGGCACTCGCCCATCGTGTGCTCTCCGAGAAAATGTCCTGCAGAATCAGACGAGCCAAGATGCGAGTGTGTCTCTGCCACCTTCTCAGCCATATCTCGGCGGCGCTCTCAGCGTTGAAGGCGGGACGCAGAATCAAGCAGTTGCTCAGCTGCACGGCCTTGATCGCCGTATAACAAGACTCTCAACCATACTTGTCATCACTCTTATTTCAGGCTTGGTGTTGTGACGGAAGGCCTGAGCTCCAGGGTGGTGATACCTTGTCGAAAGAAACGGAAGCTGGTTCAAGATACATAATTATGTTACTTGGTCAGCAACCGGTGGATGCTTATACATAGTTGTCTTACTGTCCTAGGCGACACTCCGCCGGTGATGATCTGTGGGATCATTATTGTGAGGGCGGAAGCGGTCCGACAACGACTGCATTATTATTGTCCGACGGCGGCCCGGCCATTTTTCCTCCGCCATGTCATGTCCGAAGGCTTTTTTCGTCCTTCTAGGGGATACATGACGCTAGCGATGCTGGGGTAAGTCGTACCATGTATGTACCTTGTACGAGTATGCAACCCCACAACCGTTTTGCCGCCATGTGCCGGGATCTCTTCGATTGAATCGTTGCGCCTCTTGACTCGCTTGTGTCTGAGATGAACCAGTTGGGCAAGTGGAAGGTGGAGAAGGCCATCAATACCAACCTCGACACCTATGTGGTTAGCAGGTTGTATCAGCAATTCTCTTCCAGGTCTTCAATGTATATACTCGGTACCGAGTAGTCAGGTAGATAAGCAATAATGGCGCACTGACTCCTTCTCGGCAGGCCCCTTATCAGTAATTAGCACCACCTCGTATTCCAACAGAGCGAGTAATCCTAATATTCTGCCAATGTACTTTGACTATAGCATCACTTGGCGATTTCTTGGACTGCCAAATCTTCTTTGAACTTCATCTCTTCATCTCTCGCACATTCCTTGACTCGTTACACTTCAGAACCACATTAACTCTTCCACCGCCTTCTGAAACTGATCCGGCAATCCACCAAGAAGCTCTCTTTGTTGTCCGCTAGTCTCCCCACCCCCATCTCCCCACAAGCTGCAACGTATGATGTGGCGTTTTCACTTCCGAGAAAGTCCAATGCTACGTCTTTCTCCAACTCGAATACCCTGACATGCGCTCACCCGGGTATTCCAGAGAATCGAACTTCTACCCAGGGGCAAACCTAGCCGGGAATTGGGAATGATCGTCGTGACAAGCAGAGATCTCAGGACCCTGGAGCACGTTTGGCGAGCAAGCCAGGCAGCCTACCACTCGGGTCTCTTTCGCTTTTTCTCGCGGCTATGCACTGCTTCGATCGAGCGAGAGTTGTCCCCAGTGATGCTCATACCACTCTGCATACGGCTGCATAAATCCTTGCAGCCACTGGACAGGTCCTTTTGACGGAGAATGAACGACCGATTCCCCCTTCTACCCCAGCATCATCAGCTGTGACCAACCGTGACAAAGGCTGCCCTTGCCTAGCTAGGTAGCCACCCCCACAGCCCAAGGGACGCAAACCCGCTTTTCACCGCAGAATGCCCTTCCTTCCCATGCCTACTGGCTCCTCGACGCGATTCAGGGCAAAATTCTACAATCCCCACGGGGCTCAAAGATGTTGTGTTATCCAGTCGCGGTCTGCCGCTAACTCCCCGCTGCTGGGCCGCACATGGCGGGCTTACGAGTACTCGTATTGTCCTGAACGGAAGCACTCCAACCAGGGTGTGGATTCATTGCATTTACCGTGTCGACTAGGCATGGAAGTGGAAAGTCCGACACATGTTTAAAAAGTTTGAAGAGGACCGGCTACCCCAAAGGCTCCTCTTGCTTCTTGCTGCTCTCTTTTCCATTCCCTAGCACTTTGACTCTGTTTCTTACTTTCAGCTTCGAAGAACCCAGGAGATAGTCGTTTTTTCCGTCGCTCTACTCAAGGACAACGCCGTACACACTCTATTGACAATGGAGGACAACAAAGTAACCCCCTTGAACCACTTGAATTCAAAGGAAGATTTCCTCCGTCGTGTGCAGACTGCAGACAGTGTTTTCCTCCCTCGCGATGTCTTCGAAGCGCTCTACCTCTCACCTGAGCGAAATGTCCCCGGAGACTTGAGGAAGAAGGTAAAATCCCCATGCACGAGTTCTAGCTGGCCTGTCTCACAATTACCCTCTGTACTAGTTTGGTAATCCGACACCCGCCGCTCTGATTGGGTTCGTCATGTCCGCAACTCCATATGCTGCCGCAAACATGGGCTGGCGTGGTGCAGGAGGTTTGGGAGGTGCCCTTATGTGAGTGAGCCAACGCCTCTCGTTACTTTTCAGGAGACCTCAAGACACCATTGATGGTTCCAAAGGGGACGTTCCTGCTGCGAGTCTATCTCAGAATGACTGACAGTGTCCCCTACAGCCCAACAATGATCTTCTTCGGCGGTATTCTCCAGATCTTGGGCGCTATCGGCGAATGGATTCTGGGCAACACCTTCTCGATGTGCTTGTTCTTCACCTATGGCACTTTCTGGATCGTGGCCGGCACTCAACTCGTTCCCTGGTTTGGGGTCGGGGTTCAATACTCCACCACAGGAGACAACTTTCATGGAATGACTGAACCGGCCTATTTTGCCACTGTCGGTACGTGTCTTTTGTTTGTCCTGGCCACAAACCATCTACCTGCCGCTAATTCAGTCCCTTCTGTGAACAGGATTTTACTATGTCTCTCTGGCTATGATCACCACCATTTTCGCCATCTGCGCTTTGCGGACCAATGTCGTCTTCTTCTCTGCCCTTTTCACCCTGATTTTTGCCTTTGGATGTGCCGCTGGCGCTTTCTGGCATCTCGCACTCGGAAACGCGGACACGGGCAACAAGCTGACTATAGTGAGTTTGTCCCGAGTTGTGGCATTGCGTCTCCTCTCCTTGCCCCGGACCTGAGCACAAGCTTCCTCCATACTCTGTGGCCTCCGCCACACAAAACTCGACTCCTCGTACGTTAAACAAGCCTCATGCTGACATTTTTTTACCCAAATTTAGGCAGCGGGAGCTTTCACGTGGGCCCTTACGATGATGGTGTGGTATCTGCTCGCGGTTCAATTGCTGGAATGTGTCGACTTTCCACTCACGCTCCCCGTGGGGGATCTGTCGGGATTCATCAAGGGAAAGTCTGAAAGGGCCGCGAAAAAGGTAGCAGGGAGTGCAAATGATAGTGGAAGTTAGGCGATGAAAGAAGCATGTTGCATGGGCACCACGCTGCAGTTGGGAGTCGATTCGAGAGCAGACAATGGCACCTAGACAGTATCTGGGTAGAACGACCCGCCAGTTTACAAATCAGAAGCCCTGCATAGCTGGAGGAGAGAGACGCGTCGTCGAAAGAGGGCCAAGACGTCAGGAGACAATATCATTAGCCCTACTCAATAGCAGACAAACATGTGCTCCTTACATAAACATAATGCCGGTGTTGAAGTCGAAGGAAAAGTACATTACTCCCTTTCAGTTCTTACAAGTACTCTCCTCTGAATTTTGCGTTGAAACCGACATTCTTGCGTTAGTTGAAAGAAGGACATTGTGAGGTTGCCTAGACCCGTCCTGCAGATCCGAGATACACCCAGATGGCTTATAGGAAACCAGGGGGTGAAATGTTCCCTATTCTTAACGAAGCACTGAGCCCGTCGCTTCGGAAGCCGCAGTGACATCGAGGCTCGTGCCAAGACATATCGCACTAGTCCCAACATGGTAGTCAACTTTTCGACTCCCGTTCACCTCAATTGTTGTCATGGTCGTCGTTTGTATCCGCCCCTGCACCCACAAACAGCATCCAAGAACCCCCCCAGTGGTGAATCATGGTCCATACCCGTGGACAAGGCGCCCGTCCCGAGGGCTTTTCGGAATACCAACCTCCCAAACGTGAGCGAAAACCGCGTTCAGCTGGCTGCACTGCGTCCCTGGCGCCTCTCATTTTCTTCTATTCTCCCTGTGCCCCTTCTGATTGTCCTACCCGCCCATCTCTCGCCGTGGACCCGTCTACCCTGACGGAGGTGAAAGAAATCGGGACATCTGCCCGAGCAAGACCCCAGTATAGAGATGCGTGGACCCAAACGGACGCTGAGCTGACGTGCCAATGCCATCTAGAGCCCCCGAGCACAAAACGGCGACGAGAAACAGATGACGGCGCCGACCAGAATGTGTCGAAGCGGCGTAAGGCTGTCACACCCGAACAGCCAAAGTTCTTGTTCTCGAAGACTCGAAACCGAAGCCTCTTGACCTCTGCGCCCCCCAAACTCACCTCTCGCCACGAGTCTCCTTTCTTCCAGCGCGCTTTCGAGCCCACGAGCCCCGAACCCAGTCCGACCAGTCAGGAAGAACGTCCTAGGTCACAAGAGCGACAGAGACCTCAGCGACCGAGAACACCTACTCCAACTGCTCCGACCCCAACCCCAGCTGGCATTCTGGGAAGTGTGAGGAAATTTCTAGGCTACCTCACAGGCGGTGGTACCCAAGGTCCGGCAGAAGATGAGATTCACCAAAAACAACAACAAAGCAGCCTTAGCGGCTCAGATCAAAGCCAAGACCAAGCACAAGACGCAGATACAACTGCCGGAGAACAACAGGACTTCTCAGATCAAGGCAGTCCTACTCCATCACAACGAATAACTCTTCGCGAGTCTGGATCTCCCTCTCATGACTCTCCCTCCGTGGACAGCAGAATTCTCACTCGAGAATATTTTAAGAAACGCAGAACAGCGAACACCATTGCAGGTCGGGAACAAATGGCCGCTCTCGCTGATACCACTGAAAGTAAAGCAGCCGAGTTCAACCCCACCGAAACCCCAGGCACCAACAAGCGCAAACTCAACTCTGTCGAAGGCCAGATCCCAGGCCCTAGAAGAGGCGGATTTGGAATTGATGACAGTTATCTTGATATTGACAATGAGGTCGAGGGGATCGGCGAATCATCAGCAGAGACGCAACCTGCAACGCCCGCAAGCAAACTTCTACCCCAAACTCCTCTGCGCTCTGCAATGAGACAGAACACCACAAACCTCGGTTCAGTCGGACGATCGGTAAAATCAGTGCGTATCAACCCAGTTGACTCGGTCAAAGCTGTCTATGGCCAGTATGGCCGGTCCGGTGAGTATCGTGGCAGCACATTTGCGGACCTTTCAAGTCAGTCTCCGGACTCGACATCTTCTCTTCCGTTTGACGTGGACAACATACACTCTCCGACGACTATGCAAAATACCAGAGGGAACGTGGCTTCCAGATTCCACCTTGATCCCAATGTTACCGATCCAAACGATGACACCTGGCGTCCATCCCTTGCAAATCCTCGACCTGGCCACTTTCGTGTTCCTGATGAAGATGAATTTGAAGATGAAGATGATGATGACACACTCACGACACATCAAGCGACGGCACAGGAAGAAGTACCACCTCAGCCCAGCACCCCTCGCATGTCACATGCAGAACTCCCCCAAAATACTCCGCTCGAATATTCGGGCTTCACTGGACATACAGACAGCATCATGGTGAACGAGACCCAAGAGATCAGGCTTAACAAGGCGAGATCCGACGCACAGAAATACAAACCCGCGAAATCTTCTCGGCTGTCTCTGAGCGAGCAAGCACGATCACTTTCATCGTCGCCACCCAGCTCCGAATCAGAATTCATCGAATCACAACTCGAAACAGGCGCGCTAGCCGCAGAAAGAGCCGCCAGCAGACAATCGCGTGGAACACCCGTCAAGACTGGCAGACAACTCGCTGAGGAGAAACCCCTGAGTCGCGAAGAGCTGGACAACACCCAAATTGGGGAAGACGGCATGACAGACTACCAGCGCGAGCACCAATATGACTCGTGGGCGGAAGACCTCCTAAATGGCGCTGGCGCCCCGGCACCACACACATACGTTGAAGCAGGAATCGCCTCATCGTATGTGGACTCTCTTGTACAAAAGACATGGACGGAAAGAGATACCAGAGAATCCATTAACTTCTGGGAGAAGGAGTTTGAGGAAGGTATGAAAGCAGCACGGGACGCAAGCAGTCAAGGGAGAGTGCTGCTTTGGGTGACAGACCCTGACGAAATTGTGGAAATGGAACAAAACGGGTACTGAAGAGACGAAAGAATCTTGTCTTGGTCATTCCATGGTCCAACAAGTCAACCACGCATTGGAATACCATCCACGCACTGCTTGAGTACGAGGGCGTATTAGTGTTGGATTGGAGGTGTATTGTTTCGAACACGCCGGTTCGAGCTCTCGGTTCCGCTGGACAGCGACATTGTATCAATCATTCTCTAATAATAAAAAAAGTAACGAGGCCCGGTTTGGTGGAGTATGAGATAAATCCGAGTCAAGGCAGACGTTTGGGAGGGAACTACGTTGAGCTCTTGTGTGTCTCCGTGGTGGACGGACGACCTGTGGGTTTTGGTCGTATGTCAGTGTTGGAGCTCTCGTGTTGTCTCCACTGGTCTGTTGGGCAAGAACCTCGAGGGATCCATTTGTAGAAGTATGATTAATACATTCATTCATGGTTGAACCTGTATTTTTGTTTTCACTCTGTAGCTGTCTACCTCCAAACACTGCCATCTCGTCACTGGTTTTCCATTCCGGTGTGTGTGTGTGAGAGAGAGAGAAAGGCCGCAAAGTTCCCCTTCCTCCCCCCCTCCCTTGCAAAACAGATCCTCAATATTCAAAGAGTCTTATCCTCCGCGACGACTTCAGCCTCGGGGGCACCATCATCGACGAACCCGACCTCGATCAAACTCATCATACTGCCCGGCGGGGTGCGCACGGCCACAATGCCCAATTTCTTGCTTTTGCCCGCATCGGGCTCTCCCGTGGCGGCGGCGAAAACGTCTTGGACCAACCCCTCGCCCGCGCGGGCCATCAGGTCGGCCCACTCGGCCTCGTCGCGCTCCTTTGCGTTGAGGAGCAGCATCATCTGCAGGTCCTGGGCGCGTTTGATGCGCTCGAGCGGTTCCGGGAGCAGGCCCGCGGCGGGGGGCATGACCTGGTCCATGATGACGATGCGCGATTGCGGAGTCATGGCGGGGACGATCTGGCGCAGGACCTTGACGGCCAGGGCGTCGCTGTGGTTGTGGACGATCATGCGCAGGAAGTAGACGGCGGCGCCGCGCACGGGCTGCGGCGTGAAGTAGTCGTGGGCCATGAAGTCGAAGCGGGCGCGCAGGTGTTGGGGGATAACGCTGGTGGCTGGGTCCCGCGCCGCGGCCACCACCTTGGGCAGGTCCTGGACCACGATGCGCACGCTGGGGTCGGTGCTCTCGGCGATGGGCACGGCGCAGTGGCCCGCGTTGCCGGCGACGTCGACGACGACGCTGTCGCGCGGCAGGTTGCCCCAGTCAAACCCGCGCGCCACGTGGCCGTTGGCCATCAGCGGGTTCGCCGTCAGGTGCGTCATCAGGCGGCCGAACCGGTCGCGCACGGCCGGGTTGGTCTCGTAGTAGTCGTGGCAGGGCAGGTCCGTGTCGTAGTAGTAGCTGAGGGCGGTGCGGGTGGGCTCCGGGCGGCCGTGGCCCCATTTCTCCAGGGCGTCGACCTGCCGCGCGCACAGCGGGAACGTGTCCTCGGCCAGGAACCCCATGAAGGTCGCGATGCCGCCGTGCGTTGCCAGCAGCCGCGACGACGCCGTGTGGCCCACCCGGCCCGGCTGCGGCTCGCGGAACACGTGGATCGGCATCAGCTGCCGCAGCATCTGCTTGAGCTGCGACGCGTCCACGCCCAGCTTGCCCGCCAGGTCCGGGTAGCTGATGGTGCCGCCGTCCAGGGGCACCCCCTCGGCCACTTTGTACCGGTACACGTAGCGGAAGGCGTTGAGGTCATGGTTCTGTAGAGAATATCACACATCACCGGCTGCTGGTGAGACACAATTGTCTTTTGATGTGTGAGGAAAAGAGGTAGAGGTGGGGAGGAGGGGGTCATGTCATGCAGATGGATTTTGAAGCAACGGGGAGGAGAGGAAGCGGGACAATATATCGTCGATTCGAGGTTTTGCTTTGCATTTTATTGGGCATTGGAGAGAGAAACAACCCACACAGTGATAGAGATGCCAAGTCACAATATCGTCCGGCCCCGAGGCCAGATCATACAGGCGCCGGGCCGCCGTGCGCAGCTCGAGTCTGGTCTGTTGAAAGTCGGGCGTCGCGGGCGGGAACGACGACGGCCCATTCTCGTCGAAACTGGGCTGTGGGTGGTTGTTGTCGGCGAGGTACTGCTTGATCTGCTTGGCCGCGGCGAGGCACGTCTCGGCGAGTTTCTCGAGATCTTCTTCTCTCTGACTCAACATTTTTTCTTCTTCTTTTGAGTAATCTCGGGGATTCTTCAAAAGGTAGACCGACAACAGAGGGACAGAGGGGCACGTGAATAGTGAGGAATAAGAATGGTCTCTTTTGGGGGGGGGATGAAAAAGAACAACCTATAGAGGACAGAAAAAGGAGGTAGAGACGTTGTATCCAGTACCTTGTGTAGACTTACGCTGTGAAATGTAGATGTGATGGGATGGGACTGTTTATGTGAACCAGCATCATTGGATTGGCGGATGGTGAATGGCGGATGGCGGAGGCCGTTGACGGTACCGAAGTGACAACGCAGCAATGCAGTAGTTTCCCATGCGGCAAGCCAGCAACAAAGTCTAGCTGCTTATCTGAGTTCATTATCCCCGGCTGTCATTGACCTACAACTGGAGAAGAGTTGGCAGCCGGCCAAGCGAGCGAGGAGGAACTCGGCGCATCGGATCGCGGTCAGGTGTGATGGATTGTACTCGTGTCTTGTCTTGTCTTGTCGTGAACCTTGGATATGGGCAAGTAATACAGAAAGAGGATGAGATGGGAGAGTGAACCTAAGTCCTGTAAGTGCCCATATGCGCAGCTAATAATAATCTAATGCTTAATGCCCACGGGACAAAATGGATGATCTTTGTTTCTATGTGCATGCCACCCATTCGCATCTCTGTGTAACCAACCGTCCAATACAGTCTCATCAACCCCGGATTTCAACTCTTGCCCTTGCATGCTGGATTCTAGACGGACCATTCATCGATCTTCTGACCCTCCACACCCATCCATCAACACGATCACATCATGACGACTTCGGCAGGAAAGATATACACAACCACCACAAACACTGGTGCTATCCTTGCTCAAGATGCTAGACCGCAGTCCCTCTCAATCCTTGCGCTTCCTGAAAATCCACACCCAGCTCTCGTCAACAGACTGTCGTTAGATTGTCTCTTCTCAAATAATGCTGCGATGATGCTCAATCCGAGCCAGTCTACACTTCAGCTTCCCCTACTGGGTCAGATTGGCTGCAAACGAAAAACGCTGCCCTCCCGACTCTCCTTCAACCCACACGGATCCTCTCACGCACCGTCTTAGCTTCTTGTGAGTAAACAAAGACCGAATAGAAGAGCGAGGAGTCTGTTAAGAAAATGAACGACTGGGCAAGAGGATGAAGTATTTGACCTGTCTGTTCGTGCTTTGGCCAGCAAATCTAAGCAGCCTTCAAACCCTCCTTCCACACTCCGACGATGCCCTCACCTTCCCACAGATTCTGCAGCTTCTCGGTCACATTTCCTTTGACCAGAACAAGATCAGCTCGCTTGCCCTCTGTTACCTCTCCACGGTCAGCAAAACCAAACCTCTTCGCAGCCGCTGCCGTTGCAGAAGTCAAAGCTTCCGTGCTGCTAAAGCCGCATTTTTGAGTGTACAACTCTAGCTCCATCCACAGGCTGGGTCCGATTCCAGTGCCCTTGAGGCCCGCTACGGCATCTGTCCCAGCAACGACATCAATGCCTTCTTTCTTCAGCTTGGCCACCGTGTCGTATGCATATTCCAGCTTGGCAGTTGGGGCCTTCATCCCGAGCACTTCAATCATGTTCTGCTTGGTCACCTCGTCGATGACACCCTTTTTGAATGCGAGATCAGCAAACCTCTCCCGCACGTCCTGCAGTTCGTTTGTCAAGCTAGCCAATACAACGAATGTCGGGATGACAAAAGCGTTCGTCTCCTTGTATAGCGCCCTGATGTTCTCCGGCAATGGTTGATCGACGAAGGTGTGCGTAAGTCCGTCCGCCCCGGCCTTGAGAACAATCTCGGTCATGTCAGCGCTCAATGCATGACCAACACAAGGAAGACCATTCTCGTGGGCAGCCTTGACAACCGCAGTCTGGAGCTCAAGGGTAGCAACCGGTATCGAGTTCGTGGGGAGGGCGAGCGAACAGCAATTCTCCTGCATTAGCTTGATATAGTCTGCCCCGTTCGCCTTGTGATTCTTGACATAATCAGCCGCGGTCTCTGGTGTCAAATTGGGCCATTTCTTGACCATTTCAATCACCTGTAAGTAGTCAGTGAGGTGGACGTTGAGACGCAGTCTCCTGCCATGGTTCGAATTTGGCAAGTACTGGTGAAGTAAACACTGACCTCTTCCGTGGGATGGCCCGACAGGACGATCGGTTTAGGCCACCCTCCCTCAATCGTGGCTCCATAGAGCGAGCTCTTGAGGTCGGATAAAGCGACTGTCCCGCCAGCTCGCTTGGCTTGTGCAAGCTCCTCAGCAATGGCCGTGCGCCATCTTTGTACCAATGACAGGTCAGAATGCATGTCGCAGACGGTCGTGACGCCACATTTCAGAGGAGATCGCAAGATCATCGAGTCGTCTGCTCCTGGAGGCAGATGCACATTGGTGCAATGTATGTGAGTATCAATCAGCCCTGGAATAAGACTGTGGCCTGTCCCATCAATGACCGTTGCGCCCTGAGGATATTGATCGCTGCTAGAACCGCTCGAGACAGATGTGATGGTGCCGCTGTCCGAATTGAAGACAACAGTTGCGTTCAGGTGAGTTGTATTGCCGTCAAACAAGACGACGGAATGGATAACTGTTGGGGCCATGTCGGATGATGTAGGAAAGAGGAAAGCCTGTTAGTATAGGGATATGATGTGTAAGAAGTTCCTCAACGGAAGTAATAAAAGCAATCTTGCGAGGGGCCGGCAGTACAACGATGCTCTTGCAATAGACTTTTGTGCGACGAAAGTGTGTACGTAGAAACTGCGATGTGCTGCTCGATAATATGCTCTTGCTCTTTCCAATGGCGAGGGTCCGACACGTAGGTTTAAACCTTCAGCCTTGTAAATGCTGGGTGAGCAAGTAGGAAGGAGAATGCCTAATGTACACAACCAGTGGATTGAAGAGGGGTAGCGGAGTAAGCGTCTGCCGAGTATTTCGCGTCTGGAGGCTCGTACCAAGTCTGGGGGCGGGAGCGGTGAGAGCCTAACAATCACGGCCGATTGGTCTCGAGTTGAAGGACCTGGATGTGCTACGATGAATACAGTAACAGGGCATAGAAGAGCTCACCTCAGACTTTGCTTGGTCTTCCCAACTGGGCGGAGTGCTTGCTGTCATTTTCACCGGCTCGAGCAACTCGACGCAGTTGTCTGTCATTCGAATCTGCATCTCGCATGGGCATTGAGCGCACTGGTGATGCTGCAAGCCTAGTGGTGGTCCCAAGGAGCAGATACGTCCCACAACAGATATGGTCCCACCTCTTGACTGAACCACGGCAGAATCAGGGCAAGGCTTCTGAGCGTGGTGCGTGGCACGCCCAGAGGGACTGCCGTTGGCCGAGACCGCGGGGTGTAAAGATCCGTGTTTGGAAGAAAGCTGATTTGTGCATAGAATCTAGCATGAATAGGCCCGTCATTGAGTTCGAAGAGAAGGTGAATCTCGATTCTTCTGACAATAGGCGCCGACAAGGAGAGGTGAAGCATTCCTATTGTTGTCACCAATTCAATTCACTGAGTTCTGACTGGTGCCACCTGATTCAATTGTTTGTCATGTTTGCCATGTTTTGCACCTTTGCACCTCGGCCTCCACGACCCACTGTGCGTCAACCCCGGAATCGCATCTCTCCTACTCCCCTTTGACCTTAATTTTCTCACACAGCACATGTGCTTTGTTATCTCATACCTAGACACTTTCTTGCATCTCTTGTAGGTCGTCTGGGGGACGATCTTATATTCGAATCTGTCGATTTGTCTCAAACAATGGCCTACTCACCCTCCCCAGCGTCTCCCTTGGCTGGTCCAGACGGAGCCGCCGCATACTCCCACCGTCGGTCGCCCACTCCTCCTACACAACCAATGTCGAAGCGAGACAAGCGCAGGAGTCAGCATGTCGCGCAGCAGCAAGAGCTACACAATGAGTTGAATAGCAATCGTGAACAGCACTACCGAGAACAGCTCATTGCTCTGCAGCATGACATGAGCCTCATTTCGCAAGCCGATCCCTATGAACCCGAGCCTCTGGAAGATTCACCCGAAGAGGTGGCTAGGATTGCTGAGCTGGCAGCTTCAGGTACACCGTATCAGTCTCAGATGTCTTCGTTGGCCGGAAAATGGTACGCGGAATTTGTACACGAGATCAATGATGCGAAGGAGGCCAAGGAACTAGCTCTCATACAACTTATGGTACTCTACATCTGATGTGGTCCGCCAGACCGTGATGCTAACCACGAGACAGAACAATCACAATGCCCGTCTTGAGAGACTGAAATACGAATGTGATTACCGTCTGCACCTTGCTGCGGAAGAATGCGAACACATGACCTCGACGCTGCGAGAACGATTGTTTCAAGCACTTTCTAGCAAAAGACAACGGCTGATGAAGGAGAAGGAACAACTTGATATTGCGGACACCAATGCACTCCTCCTTCATCCCAGTCAGTTCAGTATCACCAACCCAGCGAGTCCTGGGGGCCACCACACGAGTCGCAAGACACGCTTTACCAGGCACCGTGAGCAAGAGGACATGAACGGGGTTGCAGACGTTACAAACAAGCGTAAGCGCAAGCTTGTGGATGATGATGTCGGTTCCCCGTCACGGAACGGCATTTCTACGCCGGGAGACCGCAGTCGTGCAGCACTGGCAAATCAAACTGCACCCTTGTACTCTATCCACTCACTCTTCACTGACAAAGAACTCAACTTTCAATCGCACCAAGCACAAATTGCAGCCCGTCATTTCTTCTCGACCTCACGGAAGGAAGGCGAAACCAGCAACACAAGACGGCGCCAAAAAGTCGACGATGACCACGGATCTGCTGACTCGGGGTCCGAAGAGGACGAAGAACTTGAAGCTCCTGAGATGGATCGTTCTGCCAGTCAGACTGTGCATGTCACAAGGTCTACCCGAACGATAGGTGCGATGAATGGGCTCAATGCTCTGAGCGACCTGGCCGAGAAAGCGGCGACACGTCCCGCACTCCCATACGCGACATTGCACACCCATCAAGGACGCCAAGGGACATTCCTACCTCAACCTAGCCGGTTAATGGCCGAAGAGCTTGAGGAGGATTTGTTGAAAATTGCTCAAATTGAGAGTCAGCCCAAAGGCCAGATGGATAAGAGGGCCGTCGAGGATGCGCTCAAGCCCTTGTCAGAGTCACGAAGCAACTTGGCACCGGATTGGCCCGTGTATCTCGATATTCACCTGGTGGATGTGGATCCGAGGAAGACTGCAGGGGTACCATGAGAAAAAGTACGATTGGAATGGACGATGAGACTTGGCTCACGATCAACATGAAGGGATGGGGCGTACAACCATGTGGGCAACAGCAAATCGATACTATTAAATTGGAGATGGCGAAAGTACATGCCTAGAATCTACATACATGCATTGAATCAAAAACATAGTGAACTTTTCCCTCTTATCCCAGCATGGCTGCAGGACTCAAGTAGGCAAGATGCCGGTGGGTGCTTTCAAAAGGAGCCTTTGTCCGCATCCCGGCCCTCAATGGACCGAGGATGACAAGGCGCAACACCTTGTGACGCCCAATCAACAATATGATCGACGGCGCCACCAACACGACCAGCACCACCACTAGGAAAGGTGTCATTGATTTCCCCAGACTTGGCCACACACCTCCTCTGTCTCTTGCTTCCCCACAGTTTGTCCTTGAGGTTTGGGCTTTCACCATCAGGTTCCTAGAGGATCAAAGTACAAGCCTGCTGGTGGAGAGCCATACAGCTCCACCACCGGATCATCATCAACCCAACCTGCTGCAGCATCTCGGATGGATCACTACAATGTAACCTGCAGACCAACTCCATGTACAACTCCCGCCAAGTATAAATCGAATGGTTTCTCTGCCTCTACCTTGCCGTTCTCCTCGTTCCGCTGGCTTTGAGATACCTTTGATAAACGACTGAGGCACGAGCCTTCTTGTTGAAATGTGGTCGCAACTTTCCTGGTTTATCCTGGCATCGTCAATTGCAGTTCCTGCTTTGGCTCAGAATAGCTCCAACTCTTCTGTCCCCACAGGAGCCTATCCTTTCTCCGTGTATACCTTGACCGCGGAGAATATCACGGCGAAATTCATTCCCTATGGAGCTCGCCTGACCTCACTACTGGTTCAAGACCGTAACGGGGACTATCAAGACATTGTGGCCGGTTACGACAATGCCACTCAGTATCTGACCGACACAGAAACGAATCACGTAAGTTCCGATTTTGACCAGTAGTCGTGCTGCCCAAGTTGAGATTTGAGCTTGCTCTGCTTGCTGACACGAGGTTTCATTCGACTTCAGACCTACTTTGGCCCTGTCGTAGGCCGTTACGCAAATCGAATCAAGAACAGCACCTTTACCTTGAATGGACAGACTTATCACATTCCTGCCAATGAAAATGCCGGCGCCGACACTCTCCACGGGGGCACAGTTGGATATGATCAACGGAATTGGACTGTTGTAGCTTCGTCCAGCTCAAGCATTACTTTCAGTCTACTTGACACTGGCTTCCAGGGCTTTCCAGGCACAGTATTGACAACCGCCACTTTCACACTGGACACATTCCCAAGTGGTCCGCAGGGTGAAGTAAGACCGCGATTGACGAGCAGCATGGTTTCGTCAGCCCTGGATCAAGAGACCCCCATCATGTTGGCAAACCACATCTACTGGAATCTCAATGCTTTCAAACAGACGACAATTCTGAATGATACTACTTTGTGGATGCCATATTCCGACCGATATATTATCGTGGATCCCATATTGATCCCCACCGGCGCTCTAGGATTTGTTTCGAACGTGTCAGCCCTTGACTTCCGTTCCCCTAAGCTTTTGGGGGACGCCATGGATAACGCCACCGGAGTCTGTGGCGAAGGATGCACCGGAATCGATAATGCTTTCATCCTGGACAGGCCAGGCAATGCAGGGCCGACATCCTCAAACTACCCAGTGCTCACATTATGGTCCGAGACTACTGGCATCCAGCTGGACGTATCAACCAACCAACAAGGCCTCCAGATATACACCTGCAACGGCCAAAACGGTACCATCCCAGTCAAGCAAAGCCAGCAGCAAAGAAACAACGGCACACAAGGGGCAACCAAGTTTGTAAATCAGCACGGATGCATTGTGATTGAGACGCAGGCATGGATTGATGGGGTCAATCATCCCGAATGGGGGGTCGACAACTACGAGATCTTTTCTCCCACGACTGGACCGGCGGTGAATTATGCAACATACGATTTCTCGACGTTTTGAAAGTTGAATGCCACGTGTTACATGGCGGAGTACAAAATGACCATGGTAAGGCGAGTGTTCGGGGCAAGGCTGAGGCGCCTCCGCTGTAACCAATCAGGAGATGCAGAATTAACGTCATTGTAAACAAATGGGAGTAAACAATCCCATTGCGACCAACTCCCATGATTTCATCTTAGCGGACCACTGCACATTTGGCGAATAAACAAACGCATTGATTATTATTGAACACTTAGCGTCCTATACTTCCTCAAACCGATTGATGCTGGTGGTGTGCTTGGAGAGTTGTATATTGATCGTGGACGGAAGAATCCGTGCATACCTACCCCGGCCTCCACACAAACAAAATGTCCCGATCGCCCTCCGTGGCTTCCTACGCAAATCACGATCTAAGCTCGCCCGATCCTCTAGCAACATCTATCAACGATGAACGCTCACATGGCAGCACCCCATCTGGCAATCGACAATCCGCGCCGAAGCGCCATTCCAGCACGTCCATGAAGACCACGAGCAGACCTGCCAAAACAAGTACCTTCACCTGCGACGCAGTTCCGTCCTCTCCATTCCGAGCCGTTTCACAACAGAATTTGAGTCCCTGGAAGATCAGGGTGACTGTAGAGGCAGAGCCGGAAGACGGCGACATGGAACACCACGCAACACTATTCAAGACGAGGTCGCGCACGACCCAAAGATCAGTACAGAACGAATCCTTCGAGGCTGGACAATCGAAGACCTCTGGGAGAGGGCGAAAATCTCATTCAACAAAAAGCAAAAGAGGCGAAACGCCCCTTCATGATCGCAGGAGTTCGGGTCGAAGCAGGAGACAGAGTGTGACAGACTTGGACATAATACCTCTAGGAGATGATTCGGAAGAGGACGATTGGTTGAAACAGAAGACGTCGCCACGGAAGATGAGGAATTCGCGCAAGAGCGTCTCCGGGGCGGTGTCCTCAACGCAGAAAGCCTCCCCGTCCAAGCCCTCAAGGTCCAATTCCGATGCTCCAAGGTTCGAGGTGCGAACAGATACAGATGTGGAAGATCATGAGGCCTCTGTGGACCACGACAATGCTATCGCAGATTCTGATTCACCAGAACTTCGCAAAATCGATCCAAATCAAGTATCGTTAAGACCTCGAGCGCTTTCAACCAAGTCAATTGAAGAGAATGATTATGGAAACCAAGGCTCGATCTCAAGTGAAAAGAGAATAGGGACGACAATGAAGCAGCAGATGGAAGTTCGGAAGGTATCCGTTAACAGCGCGCTGAGCTATCCGACTCCTTCACCTACTTCCTCCTACCATGGGGACTCTGACGACGCGGGGAAACCTCTTGATGTTGAAAATGCTCCGGGTCTGCATGACAATGGGGTCTGTGATACTATGCTTGAAAGTGAGGGATTTACTATGATCGATCTCGACACTTTGCCCTCGGTCAGACGATACTTGAGTAGCCCTATTGATGAGGCATCAACCACCAGCATTCATCCTTTGGACACGAATGATTCCAAGCCAAGAACCGAATCAGAAGGGACAGGAAATAGCGATCCTACAGCTCTGAATTCTTCCGCTGCGGACCAGGTTGTCGCTTATCCTACCATCATGCCAGATGAGACTGAACTATCAAGCACGGTCCCATCTTCGCCGCCAGCGACAGAGAAGAACCAAGCTCTTTTAAAAGTCCCTTCCTCATCCGGAGTTGTGGGACGAAAGGTAACACCACTCCCATATTCATCGCCAAAGCTGCCGTCGCCACCAAGACCCAATGTCCGAAGGACGCCGCATCATCAGCACCGTGCTTCCGCTGGTGCTGTCTTTGCTGGTATTGCGCTGCAAGACGTAGTGTCCCCAGATCATTCGCGCGATAGGGTATTGGCAGTCAAGCAGGAAACTTCCTCCAGCAAACCTGGCCTGGAAGAGGATGGAGCTCTATTTGTGGGCTTTGACTGTGGAACCCAACGCGAGCTCAGAGCTGGCCTCCGCTTTGGCGAGGAGCTTGCAAAGAGACTGGCATCGATGCCGGCGGAACAATCGGCATCTTTCAACGATAAAAGCTCACAGTCCAACAAAGTCTTGCAGACGAAGAAGCTGGGGAATTCTGAGCAAAATTCGCGTACAAAGGTCTGGCGAGGCGAAAACCTCGTTCAGCACACTCCGGTCCAGGGGAGTTGCAGCACCGGGCCAAGTGGCGAAGGAGCTGCGGTACATACGCCACAAAACCTCATACAGAAGTATCCTGAAAAGTCCATTCTCGACACACAAGGAAGGAGGGAACGGGAATGGCAGCTAGAGAGAGAAGCAGTGTCCAGGCAGATCCAAAATGCTAGCGAGAGCCAAGTCATTGTGATTGACAGCGACGGGGAGGAGGAGCAACCCACTCCAAGGGCAGAGAGTCCAGAAGGATCTCTTATTGAACCCGAACTCGAAGCAGATGATGAGACAGATATTTGGCTTGCGGAGGCCAAGAATTCGTCAAGTCCAGGCTCAGCCGTCCAAACCAACACCGAGAGTCTCTTTACCAACACGGAGCAAATCAGACAACGACAGCGGGCCCAGGAAGTTGTCAGCAGACCTCGGAGAAGTCTGATACCAAGTCCCTGGAAGAGGGGCGAGGATGTTGGTGCTCTGCAAGAGCAGAGCACGTTCTTGTCTGCTTGTACGGAGGACATGAGCGGCTTGATGTTTTACCGTGAGCCTGAGACTAAGATCCTGTTCGGCGCTGGCGAGATCAAGAGACAGCAGTTAAGGCATAGAAGAAACAGCGGAAAGTTCGACATAGAGCTCATGGCTGGAACGCCAACAGGGAAGGCCTCTGAACATGAAAACGTCGAGAGCATAGATACGATCTTAACTGGCGAAGACGAGCTAGAAGGAGACGCCCCGGTCGCACTGGGTATGTCCAGTCCTACATCTGAGTCGGAATCACCAACAACGCTTGACAATCTGGATGTGGCTCACGAATCGGCAGACGAGCTGTCCAAAACGTCGGAGACATCCTATTCTTCTCCACAACCTGTCAAGATACCTGTCAATTTCAACGACTCTTCGATATCCATATCGACGCCTCCTCCGCGATCCGAGCAAGCGACAGCACAGCCACTGGATCACGAGGAAGCCAGAGAGAGCTCTCCAGTACGGCCTCCCACACCTCGCTCCGCAATGAAAGGCTCTCGCTACAGCTTCAACCAGGCACTGGGCGTTGCGAGGCTTGACGACACGAACATGGCCAGAAAAGTTGTCTTTAGCCAAAGGCACCGAGGAGTGGATGTTGATGGCCAAGAAAGCAGCTTCAGCATGCGATCTGCAAGTGACGACTCTTTTGAGGATTCTGTTGACTTGCAGTTGAATCGAGAACTGCAAGCTATTGAAATCAAACCGAGACAATCCGACGACAGTCCGCCCGCATCTTCTGACGGAGCCATCGAAGCTCGACCGGCCATGAGCATTGAAACAAAGGCGAAAGACGAGCCCTCAATTGCCCATCCCACCGAGAGTCGGCCTAGTTGGATCTGGGGATCAAATCAAGCTGCGAGCATCGACTCACAAACTCGTGGCTCGCCCAGTGATGACCGAATCCATGTCTCCGTAAAGCACTCAGTGCCTTCAAGCGCGTCCGTCGACGACAAAGACCGGTCTCAACACTCAGGCTGGGAGAAGACAAAGGCCTCGATTCCTTCATCGACCGACTCTCATGAGAAGATCGAATCGAAGGCTCAAACCATCCCATCATACCTCACCCCACCGTCCTATCCATCTGACCCCGTCCGCTCCACCAGGAGACCACTTGCTCTGAGCGGCGAATTTTCAAACACCCACTTTCGCACTCTCCACATCATCTACCGGAAATCACTTCGTCCTAAGTTCCACGCCCCCCCTCGCGCGATGATACGTCCTGAAGTGCTCGCGCTGAGGGACACGGAGATGGTGATTGACGAAAGCGCCAATGGACTCGTTAACGGCGAGTTTGTGTGGACTGTGGGTGATGGTGAGTGTGAGGTCCTTGAGAGGTTTATGCAGGAATGCGAATACAGCCATGGATGGTACAAGGGTCGGCAAATGAGAGCAGATGCGGCCCAGGAGATCAGATGGGGGTGGAGCGTGGAGCAGTTAGCGGAACGGCTTTGTCGGATTGTGGTTGGTGAAGTTGTGAGGGAAGAAGAGAAGAAGGCCAAAGGGCAATGAAACCGATTCCTTTTCCTTACCCTGCATCAACATCGCACGGACGTCGACTGTGACTGTAGGATGTTGTTGCAAATGGGGTACAGATAAAGGTTGGGTATATACGAGTTGGGTACAGTGCACAACAGCGACCAGGAGAAGCTGGATCTTCTGGGGTGGGGGAGTGTATTAGTGTTGGATTAAGGTGCTTAAATCGGGAATTATACATACCTACCTATGTACCTAGGCACATATCACGACAGTTTCTATCCACATACCTGCGGTTGCAGCTCCCCCACGGCGGAAAGGGTATCCAGCGTCTGGTATTATGTGATGAGGCTTGTTCAATGTGGAAGCACATGAGAACCAGGCGAGGAGCGGCGCCAAGACTAATTGAGATGGAAATGCGCAGGGAAAGAGCGCAGGGGGCGCAGGTCACTCGAGGAACTCGATACTTTCTACTCACCCACTGGACTCGGTGATACAGTATGTAGGCTCCTTGTTGTTGTTTGGCCAAAGACGCGACAGGGACGTGCCGTGGGCGTCTTCCTAGCTCGACACTACACATGCACATCTCGCCCTCCCCTATGCGAATCACTTTTGCGTCAGGCTTCTCCATCCTCCCCCCAAGATCCAATCGTCGGCACCGGTTCCCAGTTTCCGCAGCTTAGGATGCTGAGGGGCTCTTCGATCAATCAACATCGGTGCTAACGAGATGTCGCCATACCAGTCAGCTGCCCTAACACTCCTACCACGAGACCAACAATTTCTGGATATCTGTCTCCCATCTGTCTCTCAGACGCCGCCCATGGCGGCACACATTCACCCAGACTGGTGAGCTGTGTTGTTAGCATGGCCGACGATGATGTGGAAGAAGCGGTACCAAACGAAACGCAGCTGCTTCTCAAGAGATGCCACCGGCACATCGACTTCGATACCACGAGTGCCTCATCGAAAGACCACCAGCTTCCGCTGCCAAAGTCGGAGCGGACTGCCATGTCACACGCCCAGAGACAAACTCATTGGGGACGTACGTGGACGCGTCTGTCGCGCTATCTGCCTTTTATGAAATGGATTCCCGAGTACCAACGGATATGGTTTCCCGGGGACTTTATGGGCGCTTTGACGGTGGCATCACTTTACGTGCCCATGTCCATCTCGTTTGCCCTCCTCGGGCACGCTCACCCTATCAGCGGGCTGTACTCGTTTGTGATCACCCCGCTTCTCTACGCATTAATAGGATCTTGCCCTCTGATGGTGGTCGGACCGGAAGCGCCAGGCTCTCTGCTTGTTGGAACAGTTGTCGCGCTTTCAGATCGAGGAAAGGACGGTGAGGAGGATCAGACCATCAATGGCCAGATAGCCGGCACCGTCACTGCCTTTACGGGGACGGTGCTGTTCCTGACGGGCCTGAGCCGGCTTGGATTTGTGGACTCTGTGCTCAGTCGACCGTTTATGCGAGGATTCATTGGCGCTGTCGGGCTCAACGTGGTGATACAACAAACGATCACAGGCTTGGGTCTTGAGGCAATAGCAAAAGAGGATCCAACCGTGTCGGAAGGAAGTCCTGCGAGGAAACTTCTCTTCATCCTGACAAGCCTCAATCAGACACATCTTCTCACTGCTGCGGTCTCTATAACCAGCTTTACGATCGTCATGGTGATAAGGCAAGTGAAGCCAGGGACCCGAAGCCTAGAGACCTTTGACTAACAGAGTCTAGACATTTTCGAAGATCCTTGGAGTTACAGTACCCTGTGGCCGCGTACATCCCGGATAGATTTGTGGTCGTTGCCGCCGCGACGTTTCTCACTTGGTTATGTGGCTGGCATGAGCACGGTCTTCAGGTGCTCGGGCGGATCCGAAAACCAGAAAATCTTGGAATACCTTTTCGTTGGCCATTCACCTTTCACAACATTGACGACATCTCGAGTCTCATCACCACGGCCTTTGTGATTGCTCTATTAGGCTTGTTCGAATCTTCTTTGACAGCCAGAAGCCTAAGAAAGGCGAATGCAGCGAACAAGGCGTCCAACGTGCCTTTGAACTCCAATCAAGAACTCATCGCGCTCGGAATTGCCAACATTGTTGGTGGGTGCTTTCTTGCGTTGCCCGGCTTCGGCGGTTACGGCAGAAGTAAGTTGAACTACTCGGTAGGCGGAAGGACTCCGATGAGCAACGTCCTTCTCAGCACCATTACCTTGGTCTGCATTTTCTTCGCCCTCCCAGCATTCTACTACATTCCAAGAGGGGTTCTCGCGGCTATGATCGCCATTGTTGGGGTTTCAATGATTGAAGAATGTCCACACGAGATTGTGTTTTTTGGAAAGATAAGGGCGTGGCCTGAGTTGACACTTATGGCGCTAGTCTTCGGGGCCACGATCTCCCATTCTATCACACTGGGAATGTCTCTGGGGCTCGCATGGTCAATTGTGGCTTGGGCGACGCACCGAGGTTGGAGGGCCGAAGTGCGAGTGCGGGATTCGTCAGTACAAGCATTAGAGGATGGCGACCTGGGACACATAGCATCGCTTTCATCGATGCGAACACTCGTCGTCACCATCGTCGGACATCTGACCTTTGCCAATTCCAGCGATCTGAAAGATCGCCTGGAGGTCCTCGATCACGAAGCAATTTCTGTACATCAGAGGACCGGTTCCCGATTTCACCACCGACACGTCGACACAGAAACCGTCCTCATATTCGACATGCGCCACTGCACCAGCATTGACGGATGTGCGATCCAGGCCGTGACAGAGATCATCGAGCACCACGCCGCCAAAGGGACGCGCATTGTCGTCTGGAAGCCCCTGCAGTCCCACGTCGGAGACGACATGGAGAACAAACTGGCCCTGAGCGGCGCCGCGAGTCTCGCAGAGGATAATCTGATCTTCGCGACCACCTTGGACGAGATTCGAGCGTTATATGGCGAATCTGGGGAGGGACGTCCGGAGTCGGTCTTTGAATCTTTGGACATGTCCGACGTAGACTCGGAGGGATGATGACACAGCTATCTTACACACACACACACACACACACACATATATATATATATTCATATACACAAGCTATATACACACAGGCATATATGCTGCATATGCATTTCAATGCATTGATTGAGCAGTGATGGGGAAATAGCATATCAAGATTGGCTTTTGTTTCCTTTTTACCATCTTATTTTACCTACCTACCTACCTGCCTGCCTGCCTTCTTAGCTATAATATATACAGTTCCGTTAGGAATAAACTTGAGGAGATGACACGACATACATAACAAAACAGGACAAGATTGGGAGGCGGGGAGGAGTGGAAAAAAAAAAACAGAAGGACGATCAGAAGAAGTAGAAATAGAAGATAAGATATTGTTTCATTGCATTGTATTGTATTGTAGTGGACGGAGCTATCTCGTTTGCAGTTCGCAGCTGGGTATCAAAAAGAGTTTGGGGTGGTTTTGAGGTTGTTGGTTTCGGGTTGCTGAAAGAAAGAATCCCGCTCCGCTCCGCTCGCTGTACCGAGTACCGCTGGTTCGTGTCTCCCGGCGCTCTGGGCCTGGAAAGACTGATAGTTCGTCATTAAGCACTTTTGTGTCTAGTCAGTTCCACCGGCAGTCGGACCCAAACCAGCGCATCAATTCCCCGTGCCGTCGAATCGTGTGTGGCCAAGAGGGTGTCCTGCGTTCGTAGGCGAAATTGTCCTTCCGGCAGACGAGGTTGAATCTGGCTCGGTCACGCGCGCGGGTGACGCTGAAAGGCTATTCAAAGACGCGCAATGCGGCTTGCTGGGAGGCGGACGGAGCGAGAAGCGAAGTAAGCTGATGAACAAAAGTCTATTGTCGTGCTTCATTTTTCGCATCAAGGAATAGCTGCGTGGAAAGTCGTTATAGAAGGCTTGCTGGCTCAAGGAGGCTGATGCAATCATGATGAAGGGCCACACGCTGCGGCCATGATGTTTTGGGGAGGACCAACGGTATAGTAGCCATCGCCGGCATCACCGTCAAGTGTGGATGAATAGCCATTGTTGCCAACGAAGCTGCAGGGGCCATATCCCGCCACTACGCCAATCTGGTCGATGGTTACGTCGTTGCAGTCGCCAATGGCATATGCAGGCAAGCCGAGACATTCGATGTTCCCCAGTTCATACCAAGTCCCGTCGGTGGGAACCCAGAAACCATACGTCTGGGATCCTCCGACCATGACAACATTGGTAGGCCAGTCTTCTGAGAAAGCTGCATTGCTAAGAGGTGATCTGGTCCTGAGGAAGTTGGGATTGAGCGATTTCCTGACCACTGGCGTTGCGGAAGCAGTGGCGAGCAGCGAGGCGGTTATCAAGACGGATAGCAAGGAGATAAAATACATGTCGACGACTGCGAAGCGTTAGTCCCAACAAACATCAAGAAATCAAGAATGCATATGAATGTGAAGCTCACAGAGGTCCGAGATATAGAAATTTTTGTCTGTAATCACCGAGATGATCCTCCTCTGGGGCTAATATTCCCTTGATATGCACCGCCGATCCTCGAGGCTGTCTTAAACCAAAAGTGAGAAGACACCACACTTGGTGTCCCCCTGAGGTGCTTTATAGTACTTCAACAGACGTGGGAGCTATTCCTCCTGTCCAAAACCAAAGTTTCTGAAGGAAAAGCCGGTGAAATCCAGTGGCGAGTGTGTGACGTATTCACAGTTTCATTTGTTCAAGAAATGCTGTACCGGATTTCCTTCAAAGGAGTGAGTGGCGGGCAAGGAAAGAGATTGAAGGACAAATAAATTTACAAGTTGGAATTCTGACGGATCAGATTCCAATGCCACCTAAATACCCGGATCTGGAAGTAACGAGTGTGAGGACCGACGAGGAGCTTTACAAGGAGGTGAGGTCGCAAGGAAAGGCAGGCAAGACAAGATATTCAAAGCGCCTAGTTGGAAACGCCCAGGATGGTCGAGGGGTCGTGGGCCATGGATTGAGGTTTGAGCGGCGCACAACGATGCCAGTGGCCGCGTGGCGTCGATTGGGACCAACAGGAGGATTTTGGTGCCAAAGAAGCGAACCAAGGCCCCTCTGCAAGATGGTTAGCCGGATGTATCGAGCCAATGTAGGGGACGGATGGACTCGGCAAGACGATAGCTATCCACACAGAATCGATAGGCCTTCGAGAATGTGTGCTCAAGGAAATGATTGTCGTTGGCCGGTGCGGATCGCCTGACCGCAATACTACTCGTACTTTAGCGATGATGAGTGTGTTTGGTGGCTTTTGGGACGATGCGAACTCTTCTGGCATGGAATGGGACGGGCAGACGGGCCACTCAAGGTGGAGTCCTTGTAGTGGCTTGGACATTCGTAGGACGCAGTCTTGGGGGCATCGTGACAACTCGAAGGAGGAGGGTCGTTGAGACAGGAGGTGAACTTCAGCGAGCTCAGGGATGGACTGGCGGGTGCATCAGATTGGGCTGCTTCCTCAGGTCATTCTCAGTTCCTCTCTACCCGTTGCCGGGTCTACGATTGACTGGCTTTACCAATCAGTAAGTGAAACATGAAATCAAGGGTGGGAGAAGGAACCAAGAGGGTGGTGAGTGACTCACTGGGAAGCACCCGATTTGCTTGGGGGCCATGCATGTAACCCCTTGCTCCCTGGTTTGAAGCTTGGACGTACAGAGGTACCCATGAACTTTCACCCCCTGGTCAATGGAACATGATGTGAGAGTCAACTGGGCGGCGGTTGTGGGTTGATCACGGACAGAACCTGCAGAACGTGGCGCGGAGAAGCAAAAGAGCACCAGTGATGGCCCCGAACCATCTGGCCTGAGTTGTGGAGCTACCTCCCTTGCTGGCTTCTAACCATGTCTCACGAGCTCTTGGGTTCGACAAGGTTCGCATGATGGGAGCAAGCAAGCTGTACCTCGTAGTGGAGCGCCGGCAAGTCGTGGGAGTTGCAGGGAGTTTAAAATCTAGCCACAGCAGTGGTGAGTGAGGGTGAATGTGCGGTTTCAAGCAGAGACTGACTGCTGTTAGGACTGCCAAGTACGAGTATGTTCTGTGTACAGTCTCTGGGTACTTTAGGCACCTTCCTTGGTACCTACCCGGACACACTGCTCTTTCCTGGGTAGCGAGCCGCCCATCCTCCCTAGTGAGGGAACTATTGCCAACATTACCTCGGTAGCTTACCATGCTTTACCTAAGTGCTGGTGGTGCCTAGGTACCCAAGAAATACACCGTGTTGGTATGGAGTACCGGTACATAAAAGTATGTAGACGATGCAGGTGGCACCGACTCACCTCGTACTCTCCATTTCATCATCATGCCACCACCGTAAACGAATTCTGTTGAAACCGATGCGCATCTTACAGCTTTCCTACCATTGCCAGCGTACTCGGTGCTTGTGCAGTACTCCGTAGGTACGAGGTACGAGGTAGAGATGCTTCTGCACCAACGCGAGCTACACAGCAGATGCAAGACAAGCGCTGCTTGGGGCGTCGGTAATGTACATATCGGCGCATCGGCGGATGATGGTATCCTCTCTCCGATGCTTTGGAAACCAGCCACTCCAGCTACCTACAGTAGCATAGTGCGGGTACCTACTTGTGGGAATCCAGTAAATGAGGGCGATTTTGTTAGCCTTGCAGCTATATCAGATGCGGCGGCACCGGACAAGACTGGGATCAGGTCGTCCGTAGTCTAGTTTCACACCGGATGACCAAGCTGCCTGCAAACAGAAATAGAAATGACTACCTAGTATTTGTGTGCGAGGTACAAGTACGCCATTCCAAGACACAGTTGCGATCTGCCTTGGAGTCAAAAGACGTCTGTGCATTGAATTTCGTCATAAGTATTGACCCGATATTTGTGCGAGCTATCTAAAGCCCACATGTGGTCAAGATCGTGGTTCTTTTCGCAGCCAGCTCCCTCCTGTACCAGTGCGAAAGAATATGTATGTGCGAAACCATGCGCAAGACCAGCTCTTCTTTCTTCTCGACTGGTGAGACCGAGCTGGTCACTCGTTAGATATGTATTTATCCCTGTATCCTTCTTGGCGGCGCTCAAGACAGTACGTGCACTTCGTAGAATTGATTGTGTTTAGTACACCACATCAAGACGGAGCACGACGGCATCCATGGTCGAGCGCCTGCCCCTCCTGAAATCCCTTCTGAAGTGTATGGCAATGTCTTGAAAGGTGGTATCTCCATATATCTTTCGACACCCGCCCTGCTTGGATTCGGCTCGGGGTGGGTTTCTCGATAAGATCGAGAATGAGGCGGAATTTGCCACGCCTTGCTGCTGTTTTGAGAGATAAAGTACCGCGTCGACATGCTCTGATATGTACTGTATGGAATCTCGGCACCACTCAGCTCTTCTTCGTCAATTGCCATTCTGCCATCTTCACTCGTTTCGAGGGGAGGAGTGCAGGACGTCAGAGAAGTGTCGTGCAGCCCGCTGCGGGAATTCCACTGCTGCTGATCTGCGGACCGACTATGAGACGGTAGGGTATTGTTATGAAGGGCTCTGGTGGTCACCTCGACAATGTGGGACACTTCACATTTCGGAAAGGTGTACTCAGCATCATCAGCACACTCGAGGAATGTTCGAAGCTGAAGATTCATCAAATGGCGGCCGGGGTTGACGAAGCTTCGAGGCAAGTGTGCTGAATCACTCTCTGCCACTGGACAACAGAAGAGCGATGGGCGACTGATCAGCGGTGGAAGTGCAAAGGTGGTACGAGGGTGGTTGCCGCTTGGGTAGTTCTTTTGTGTGTTACCATTCGATGAGGGCCAGCTGGCTCCGGAAGGCGCCATTCTCGAGGGCTCGTTGTCACGGCGGTAACAGCAAGGTCAAATTGGAACTGGTTGACGCTCAGGTTAGCACTCGTGGAGAATAGGAGAAAATAAGACGAATCCAGACGATTAGAGCTGCTGTCGTAGGGGTACTTACGGGATTTGTTTGCGATCAGGTTGGTTCAAGGGCAAGAATTATAAATGAAGAGCGTCGCAGTTGCCTCAGATAGCAGTCAAGGCCGCGTCCAGCAGTCGCCTAGTCGTTGAGTTTATCATAATACTCCCACGCCTCATTTTGGCCTCATCATACTCTCGATGCCAATGCACTAGAATCCTCAGTTGACTCTGGCATAGGGGTCTTTTTGGCAGCCTGAATCCGTGGGCAGTGTGTGTCTCTGTCTACAGCCAACGTATCCGCCGTATCTTCTCCGAAAACATCCTTGTCCACATCTTTTACTGGTTTTGTACCACTTGGATGTTGTTTTTCTTCTGTAGTCATCCATCAGCGAGAATCCAAGAGACGCAATGGTCGCCAAACTTGCCTTCCACTTATCCATCTCATCCTGCTTGTTTTTATACTGTTTGAGTAGTTCCTCCAAGACCTGCTTGAGCCCGTCGGAATTGGTCTTCAGCGCGGGTAGGACGTCTTTCACTGTTCTCTCAACAAGTACTCCGTTTATCAGGCGGAAGCACTTGCGGTCCTGAGGAAGTGGCTGAAGCGTCTCCATAACAAGTCTGTCCAAAAGCCAAATGTCAGTATCTTGCATCGCCTCTATGGGAAATACTCGCCCCAAACAAGACTTGTAGTGCTAGTATGGATATAACTGACTTGTGTTCCTCAATCTCTTGTTCAATTTCGCCTACCTTCTGCGCAAGCGACTGAAGGGTGTTTTTGTAGTTGGTGTACTGCGATTGCAAGTCTTGTATACTCTTAGTAGGAGTTTGCGATGTATCAGGACTCCAAATACCTTGCTGTTTCCGGAGAGCTGCTTCCTGCCCTGACGCCATTCTGTCGATAGGTGAAGTGATCAAAATGTTTACATGTAGAGTTGCGGAGGAGGCGGGGATGTCACGATGTGCATAAATCGATGTTAGTGTCGTGTGGAAGTCCTCCGCATAAACCCCGGTAAAACTTTTCCCTGCACCTAGACAAGTGCCTGGTGGTGCCTCCGTGTGTACATATCATAGATGGTTCAGGGTGGTTCTGTCAATTGATGTCTGGCCCGCTTCCCTTCTGCCAGACTTACCAGACGATCCCCGACAACTTCTTTCTCCCAAGCAATGGAGCGCGGTAATAGTCCAAAGCGGCGGAAACTTGCAGGAGGTTTCCATCATGCCCATCCCGATTCGAGCGACGATCTGGGACCATCCTTAATGCCTCAATATGCATCCAGAGGCCGCTCCGCAAGGCCATCCGACAGACACCAGAGTCGCTTGCACGATCCAAAGCCGCACCAACAAGAGTTTGACGGCCCAGAGCCTTTCTTCAACGATGAGGACACCGCGGCCATGGACCGCGACTGGTATACGGGAGATGAGTTTGGCCACACCTTCGGCGACGAAACACATAACCCTTTCGGCGGTGCAGATGCTACTTGGGCAGACAAGCAGCGCGAGCAGGCGCTGTTGGACAAGAAGTTGGGCAAGAGGTTGACAGCTAAGGCGGCGCAGAAACAGAAGGAGGTTGATGCCTGGGAGGCCAATCGAATGCTCACGTCCGGAGTTGCGCAAAGGCGCGATCAGCTTCAGGATTTTGATGACGATGATGCTGTCCGGGTGCATCTACTTGTGCATGACCTCAAACCTCCATTTCTAGACGGAAAGACTGTCTTTACAAAGCAACTCGAGCCGGTGCCAGCAGTGCGGGATCCTCAAAGTGACATGGCCGTCTTCAGTCGCAAGGGCAGCAAGGTTGTACGGGAGAAGCGCCAGCAAAAAGAGCGACAGAAACAGGCACAAGAAGCCACAAATATTGCCGGAACCGCTTTGGGCAATATAATGGGCGTGAGAGAAGACGAGGGAGACAGTGCTGCTGCGCTACCAGGTGAGGACAGTGGCAAGAGCAAATTTTCTGCTCATCTCAAGAAGAGTACCGGGAGCTCTGCGTTTAGCAAGAGTAAGACATTGAGGGAGCAACGAGAATATCTACCGGCCTTTGCTGTGAGGGAGGAGCTGATGCGGGTCATTCGAGACAACCAAGTCATCATTGTCGTTGGCCAGACCGGCTCGGGGAAAACGACGCAACTGACCCAGTTTCTCCACGAGGAGGGCTACGGTAAACACGGCTTGATTGGATGTACACAGCCTCGAAGAGTTGCCGCCATGAGTGTCGCTAAGCGGGTTAGTGAGGAGATGGAAGTAGAGCTGGGTGGATTGGTGGGATATGCCATTCGTTTTGAGGACTGCACAAGCGATGAGACGGTAATCAAGTGTAAGTTCTGCCGTTCCGATACCAGACGACTTATTGATCGTGGTACAGATATGACGGATGGCGTTCTGCTTAGAGAATCCCTCACTCAACGAGATCTAGACAAATACTCATGCATCATCATGGACGAGGCTCACGAACGCGCTCTCAATACCGACGTCCTCATGGGTCTGATCAAGAAGGTTCTTGCTCGACGCAGAGACTTGAAGCTCATCGTTACGTCTGCCACTATGAATTCGGAGCGTTTCTCTCGCTTTTATGGAGGAGCACCCGAATTCATCATTCCCGGCCGCACCTTTCCTGTCGACATCCAGTTCTCTCGTTCACCGTGTGAAGACTATGTTGACAGCGCCGTCAAGCAAGTTCTCGCTATCCATGTCTCTCAGGGCGCTGGAGATATCCTCGTCTTCATGACAGGCCAAGAGGACATCGAAGTGACTTGTGAGTTGATTGAAGAGAGACTCCGCCTGCTAGTTAATCCACCGAAAATCATGGTGTTGCCGATATACTCCCAGATGCCTGCAGATCTCCAAGCAAAGATTTTCGATCCTGCCCCGCCCGGTGTGCGTAAAGTCATCGTTGCCACCAATATCGCAGAAACTTCGTTGACTGTTGATGGGATCATGTACGTTGTCGACTCCGGATTCTCCAAGTTAAAGGTTTACAATCCCAAGATGGGAATGGACACCCTGCAAATCACCCCCATCTCGCAAGCCAATGCCTCTCAGCGAGCTGGTCGCGCTGGTCGCACTGGACCAGGCAAAGCATTTCATTTGTATACTGAGCAGGCATTCAAGAACGAGTTGTACATTCAGACAATTCCTGAGATCCAGCGGACGAATCTAGCAAATACGGTCTTGCTTCTGAAGTCGCTGGGTGTCAAAGACTTGTTGGACTTTGACTTTATGGACCCTCCGCCGCAAGACACAATTACCACCTCACTCTTCGATCTATGGGCCCTGGGGGCGTTGGACCACGTTGGCGACCTGACACCGATCGGACGCACGATGACCGCATTCCCAATGGATCCTTCACTTGCGAAGATGCTGATTACATCATCTACCGAATACGGCTGTAGCGAGGAGATGCTCACCATTGTCAGTATGCTGTCCGTGCCGTCTGTCTTCTATAGGCCGAAAGAGAGGCAGGAGGAGTCAGATGCAGCGAGAGAAAAGTTCTTCGTGCACGAGTCGGATCATCTTACGCTTTTGCACGTGTACACTCAGTGGAAGAGTAATGGCTACAGTGATGGTTGGTGCGTTCGACACTTTTTACATCCTAAAGCACTACGTCGTGCAAAAGAGATTCGGGAGCAATTACACGACATTATGGCGGGCCAGCAAAAGATGGAGCTCGTGTCGTGTGGTACGGACTGGGATGTCATACGAAAGTGCATCTGCTCCGGATATTATCACCAGGCCGCTCGTCGGCGAGGAGTCGGAGAGTACATCAATCTGCGCACTAGTGTCACCGTCCAGCTCCATCCTACCTCCGCTCTGTACGGGCTTGGAGATCCACCCGACTATGTCGTCTACCACGAACTTATCCTGACCAGCAAGGAGTACATGAGTTGTGTTACGGCTGTTGATCCGCACTGGCTGGCAGACCTTGGTGGTGTCTTCTACAGCTTAAAATCAAAGGAGTATAGCGCCAAGGACAAAAGGATCATCGAGAGTGAGTTCAACCGGAAGATGGAGATCGAAAGACAAATGGCCGAGGACCGAGAAAAGGAGGAAATGAGGCGGCAGGACGATGAAGAGAAAGAGCGATTGCTGATTGGGAGGGCCAAAAGTAGCGGACCCGTGGTTAAGAAGATGGGCAGCAATGGAGTGGTCAAGAAGCCGATAGTCCCAAGAAGGCGGATGGGGTTTTGATTCTTACTGCTACCACTGTTTGCGCTGGACATAGGTAGCATATATCCATTTCTTGGTCACTGGCTTCACAGTATTCCGTCACACAGTCACATGGAGACCGCAGCCTCGTTTGTCGCTAATAGCCTCACAGCCTTGTCAAGGTCACGCCGAGGCTGAGTGGCCCGTGCACGCTAGTATAATATAGGAATAGCGTCCAGACGCCAAGCCCATTCCCCTTTTCCACGCTAGTCGCTGTTTCCTGTTGTAGTTGTGCACATCTCTGTATCGAGGCGACCACTGCTGCCATATCTTCCCGACCGCGGCTGCTACCGGCACAGTATACGACGGAAGGATGCTGACGGTGTTTCTGTCCAGATTGAAGCCAAGAGTGGTTGAGAAGGGCTTCAGACCGGGTGACTTGAACAACGACAGCCTTGCACCGTTTGTGTCCAATCTCCAATAGCGATGGCGCGGTAAGATATCAATTGGAAAACCCACCTCTGTATCAGAAGGATATAGCGGGGTGTCGCAACCTTGCGTTGGTTTGGGACGGTGCCGTACATATCGGTGCTCTTCAACAATCTGCACGAGAAAGCCCTCCGCCAACCCCCTTGACCAGGTAAGTCTACGATTATCCAGCAAGAGAGCCGACATGGAAGAACTCTGTCTTCACCATGTCACTGTTGCCCTCGTCCTTCTCTCCTTCACCAGCTATGCAACCTTGACAACTACTGACAACCATGTCTCCAGGCGACAAAAAGACAAAGTCCCTTGAGGACAAGGCTCCGGAACCCCTTTGTAAGTGGTCCAGTCGGCCAAATGAACATTCATGGCGCGTTGATGTCACCGGCGCCGGGTCATCCACCTAGCAACATGATGTTGATCTGACAGACAAGTCCCCGGACCTGGAACTCAGTGACAATACTAACGAAATGCAGCATCTCCGCACAGCCTCGGCGTCGTCGAAGAGGACAGTTGCCTCTCTCAGACATCATCTTCCGCTTCACCCCCGTCGTCCAAATCGACAAGAACCCTACATTCTCAACAGTCTCGACCTAGACAGTCCCCTTTCTTTGCAGGCTCCCGAAGAGACTACGGGTCCGGTGGATACCCATATCGTCCTGCTCGTCTCTGCGACTCAACTCCGTCCCCTCGAGATAAACGTTTCCCAGAGACATTCAAGTCCGCAGTCACAGCTTCATCCGACGTTTCAAGCTTATCTTCACCCCTTGTAAACGGAACAAAGGATTCTAGCAGTCCCTTTTCACCTTCCAGTTTCTCATCGCACTCTTCCCCAACATCACTCAACGAGAAGGACGGTAATCTTTCACTCTCTCGTGCACCAAGACGAGTTCTCCGGCCAGACAACTGGTGGCAGAAGCACAGCAAACAGTCGCCAAGTGATTCTGAGTCTGCCAGACCCTCTCTTCTTTCTGTCAAGTCTCCACTCTCACTTGGTGAAGATCTTACAGGGCCTCCTACCCTTCCCCGGAAATCACCTCTTCGACCGGCAGGCCTTCCACTTCCTGCTCCTACCAGCCAAACTCCTGCCAGAAAGTCTGAGTCTGAATCACACGAAGATCGAGCACTCTGGGAAGAGCTATCTCCGCCTCCGCTTTGCGTCCGCAAGACTAGACTCCCGGTAACTCCATCACAACCTGAAGCAGAAGATCGGCAGCCAAAGACTCTCGATTCCGCAGGTTGCCAAGAGGTCCTTGAATCTCCAGCACCAGAGCACACACCACTCACCCGTGAGTTTGTTCTTCGACGTCTCCTTTCAGAAGAGTCATTCAAAGAAGCGACAAGAGCCCGCCCGGGAGTACGCGAAGAGGAGGAATTAGACGCTGAAGTCATTGCACACCGTAAAAAGACCCTTGAAATTCTTGAATCTTCTCCAGAAGTGTATGAGTCTAATACCCCGTTGAAGAGAACCAAGACTTTCAAACAACGACGCCGAGCAGGCGCGACTTTCACGATGGATAGCCTTCATCCCGACTCTGCCTCAGGTATGACAGCTCATCGCCGCGAGGCAGTTCGGCTTGCCCAGGAACAACAGCGCGCAGTTGTGGAGAAGTGCAAGAGGTCGAAGCAAGCTGAACCTGATTATGCTTTTGATGAGTTGATTGGCAAAGGTAGCTTCGGTAGAGTGTACAAAGGGTGAGCCAATCTAGGATTTCGAACCTTCGACTTCCCTTCTCTGACTTGTTCATAGACGACAGCTTTCCACCTCCAAGGTCGTTGCTATCAAAGTTCTTGACATCGATGAAGCAGATTTTCATGCCTTCGGCGATCACAAGGACGAACAGATCCGGGACTTCAACCGGGAAATCAGGATCTTACGGCAAGCTCAAGAGAGTGGAGCAGAAAACCTCAACCAAATGATCGAAGCTTTGCCGGTGCACAGTCAGCTGTGGTTGGTGTGTGAATATTGTCCTGGCGGCAGTGTTAAAACTCTGGTAAGTTTTAGTGATTGAGCATTATATTTCCGCCATACATCCTCCTTTGGAGTCTGGCCTTTTGAAGTTGTATGTTGTTTGACTGACATATGGAGCTGTAGATGCGGGCGACCAACGACAGACTTTCTGAAAAGTATATTGTAATTGTCGCAAGGGAATTAGCCAAAGCCCTCAAAGGTCTTCATCAAGCAGGTATAATGCACAGAGATGTCAAAGGTAGGCTATATCCCCTTGCTTTGCATGAGTCTCTTCTTCGTCGACGCAGCCCTCTTCGCTGATACATGGCTCTAATACTAACTCGTGGTCCTTCCAGCTGCCAATGTTCTTATTCACCAAGAAGGTCGCCTGGAATTGTGTGACTTCGGCGTTGCCACAATCCTCGATACCCAAACAGACAAGCGAAAGACATTCATTGGAACTCTGCACTGGATGCCACCGGAGCTATGGACAGAGAATCCCGAGTATTCAGACGAAGTAAGTTGCTTGAATGGCCATCGTGTAGCGGCATTCGAAAACATACATATACCAGTTGGACCGAATGTCAAGACTGACACAAATTGCTAGGTCGATGTATGGGAATACGGCTGCACCATCTATGAGTGTGCCATGGGACGGCCACCAAATAGCGATCTCCGTGAGCGACAACAACTCAAAATGAGAATGAGACGCTTGAAGCAGGCCATCTCTCTTCCAGAAAATGAGAATTTCAGTGACGGCCTTCGTTCACTTGTCTCCTACGCATTAACTCCTGACGCCAACACACGACCATCAATGGAGGACGTGTTACAACATGATTTTCTAAAAGACACAGAAGAGACACATCCGACAAGTATGCTCACCGAGCTTGTTCAAACATATTACGCTTGGCTGTTTAGTGGGGGTCAAAGAATCTCTCTGTTCATGCCTGGTGGCGCGGCGGCCGCTTCTGCTCAAGGTCCAGATGCCGACTTGGAATCTGATGATGAATGGAACTTTAGCATGACTCAAGATTTCGAAAAACGCGTCTCTGCAATCTTGGAGATCCCCGACTTCTCGGAATTTTCTCCTAGCGACAGCATGACAGGAGAAGAAACACCAAAAGGATTGAACAGACCCGGAAGTCTCTCACCCCCCCAGGAAATGACAGCCGCTCAAAAGGCCAACTTTGAAGCCCGCGTCAAACGAGGAGCGGATCTCTCCAACCTTTTCGACCAGGACAAGCCTGCATATGAATACAAGACCAAAACAGATTTTATTCCGATCCCCGAACAACGGCGGATATCCGACTTGCCATTCCGAGCCATGGCAGAGGACCGGCCTAGCTCTATCGCATCTAATGTCATTGATCTCGGAGACTTTGATGAAGCCGACTACGCAGTTGCCGCTGCACCAAGAACTGATGACAAAATCCAAACCGCTTATGCTGCACCGCCATTGAAGGAAGAGACCATCAGACTTGCGGATGCATCTACACTTCGGGAGAAACGAGCCAATTCCAAAGGCCCTCGGGACCCCAATAACCAATCTCTCACGGCCCGAAGAGCGTCGTCCGCAGAAGGTGTTGCGCCCTCGAGTACATCCGCGCATGATTTTGCAACGTCTCAAGAGGAATGGACTATTAAGAACAGAACCAAAGCCCCTGAGCTGCAAGAGCCAGCCGAGATCACATCTTCCCGACCCGGTCACGCGACAATGGACTGGTCCTTCGCAAACGCAATGTCTGAGGCTGCAATGACGATCCCACAAATAAATGTAGCGCCCGAACCAGAGCCGACTAACGGTCATGATATTCCAGGACCACAAGAAGAGGAGATCGAGACAGAAGCCGATCCGGGCGACAAGACCAAGAGACATAAGACAATGGATTGGTCATTCTCTTCCGCCATGGCTGAAGCCAAAGTTACCGAAGACTACGAAGAGGAAGAATCCCTGGGATCGTCGCCCCCGACGACCGCTCTTACATATCAGAAGCCTCATCCCGGCTCCAGACCGACACCAACCCGTCCAGCCCCGTTGGCACGCCAAATGACCATGCCGGTGACGATTGGTGACTTTGCCCAAGCTGAAGAACAGGAGATCCCTCGACCATCAACCGCTCTGTCTGAAGCATACAGTGATGTTTCTGCATCATCGACGGACGTGGATCCGTTCGGGCTTGAGCGGGACAATGACGAAGACGACAGAGATCACCCGGGTCCTGCTACGATGGACGAAGACGTCAACATGGGTGGATTCTACTCTGGGAGAGGGAGGACGATGCTCGCCGGGTATTCCTCGGGAGCAACCACGCCACTGACGGCGTCCGGGCCGCGTCCGGCACCATATGCTTTGGGACGACCGGCGCGTATTGGCGAGGACGGCTTTCCGGGCCCAAGCCACTCTCACCCGGCAGCATACAACATGCACCGGGTCTCAAATTCGTCCGTCACCTCGAATGCAACGGCCATTCCGGCAGGTGGCGCCCAAGGCCCCCTCGTGGCCTTCGTCCCGCCTGCATCGCCTCCCAGCACCGCCGCGATGTCCGCCAACGCCTCGAATGACGAGGTTGAGGCGGAGTTGATGCGGTTGCTGGAGGGGATGCAGGGGACGTTGAATGCCGCGAGGGAGGTCGTGGGTGGCCTGGAGAGGAGGAGAGCGTGGGGGGAGGAGGAAGAATGGGTGTCTGAGGAGGAGTAGATGGGGGAGTGGGCTGGGCTGGGGAGGGTGGACGACGCAATGATAACGACAGCCTAGATAATAGAATCCAACATTTTGTTTTGCAGAATGCTCTTCAATGGTGTTCCATACAGTGTTTGCCTGAGCTATATTCCGTATGACGTGAGAGGTTGTAGATGTACGTGCGCCGTCCGAGCTTTGCCTCAGATACCGACGACGGTCTCTGGCTCGGCACTCGTAACAAGTGGTCCAGAACTGTAACACACTGACCTATTCATATTTGTTTGTATGTGCTCGGTCCCTAAAGCTATTTTGTTGTCTTGTCCTCTTTAATTTTCCTGTGGGACGGGACAGGGGACCAGGGGGGGCCCGAGCGGGCGGCGGGGCGGAACCCAAAAAGACAGACGCACCCATATCATGCAACGGCGACCAGCAATCAGTACCAGCAACCAGAACTGGAATGGGAAAACGCGCAATATATATATATAAGTAGTCCCCGAACAGTCGTCGCCAACGATTTTTTTCGCTGACTCATCGCCCTCCGGTTTGCTCTCCCGCTAACGACTATTTAGTCCATTCGCGGATTCGTCCGCTCTCTTCCACTCGCTTCCTCTCATTGCGCTCCCCTTTCACTCCCCCATGCTCCTCCATACTCCCTCACGGCTCTGGCCCGCTCCTGCCGTTCTCCCTCGTGTGTCGGTGAGGCTCCCGTTCGGGCTCTCGTCTTTAGCCTGCTCTGTTTTGCTCTCAAGGCTGAGCAGAGCCGGGGAGAGCCATGATACAAAAGAAATCTATCAAGCCAAGAATTCTGGACTACCACTAGGCCAGAAGAAGAAGGACCCTATCCTGGGACCTGTCAGTCTCGCTATCCGCCTGTCCACTACAGCAAACCTCCCCATTACATTATTCCGCTCGAGAAATATCATCGCAAGCAGAATTGCCTTTTTACTAGTTTTTACATGTTTAAATCGCTCGCTCTCTCTCGTCAGGAAAGCGGACTTCCCCGAATCTTAGAGATAAGAGAAAAACATACAGAGCTAGCGGGTTAGGACCCGTCAGGCACCAGACTGGATTGGACCGCTGTCCGCTGTGGAGATCTTAGTGTCTGCGATTCCTGCTATGCGGAGGCATTTTCTCGACTTACCACTATTCGGGACCAGTCAATACAAGACCAGAAGACTAGTGTCTATAGATGGAGAAGCCTCACCTTCGCTTTCTAGCCTAGGCGAGCCTCCAATGCCGTGTACCGCGTGCGGATGTCCTCAATAGCTTCGACACGCCGGGATAGTTGCTCCGATCGGCTTGACGTACACTGTACCGAGTAGATGGTTTGTCAACGGGAAAAGATAACAGGACTTGTGGATATTTAAGGGCGACGAACGCACCTCCCACTCTACAACTCGGACTAATCCTCTGTCTGCTTCTTCTGCTTCTCCTGCTTCTCCCGCTTGGTTTGTACGTTGCCCACCTGAGCTTTTGACATGATGTATGCTCGTCTCGTTGCTGCCGTTTGCCTGGCTGCCGGAGCTCTCGCTGCTCCTCATGGCGGCGTAGCGACCCTTGACTATATCTCAAGCAATGCCTCGTTGCCCAAGGTTGTGTAAGTCTTCAGCAATTCCCTTCGTTGGGCTCCCAAGCTATCATCAAGTGGCCCATCTCGGTATAAGTCGCTCAAAAGTCCACCCCGGCTAACTCGAAACTATAGTGTTTTTGGACCGCTCTCAGCCACCCTAATGTCAGCATCCAACTGGAGTCGGGTAGACAACATCAACTATGGCAGCGGTGTAGGCCCAACATTCCCGGAGCTGGTTGCCAACGTATCAGAGGTGTTGCAGGTTGCTCAGCTATCTTATATCAGCATACCATCCCCTGGCGGCAGCTCAAACATCAACTCGTCCACTTTCCTGAACGTATCGCAGATCGCAAACCGGTTGCTCTGCTCGCCAGGCTCTGATATCACTGCCGCCGTCATGATCCACGGCACGAACACACTGGCGGAGACGGCATTCGGCGTGGACCTGACATTCCAGTGCAACAAGCCCTTTATCGTTACAGCTGCCATGCGTCCCGACACGTACGTTTCGCCGGACGGCCGTGCCAACTTCTATCAAGCAGTTGCCGCTGCCGTGTCTCCTGATACCATTGGCCGCGGCGGCCTGATATCGTTGAACGACCGCCTGACCAGCATATACTACTCAACCAAGCTGGATGCCAACACACCCGATACTTTCAAATCGCTTGAGCAGGGCAACGTTGGCGTCTTCCTGGCCGGTCAGCCGTACTACTACTTTGACGCTGCCCTGCCTACGGGCCGTCCCTATTTCGACATCAGCACCACCACGGTTCTGCCGAGTGTGATCACTCTCTACGGACACCGTAAGTCCCCATCAGGATTGAGCCAGAAAATAGCTTCATATGTTTTCAGTGCTAACCCTTGCCACAGAGGGGTTCGACGCCTCTCTCATGTACGCTGCAGTCGCCAACGGTGCAAAGTAAGTCGCAGTGCGCGCAGGACGCACTAGTAGTAGTTGCGTTATGTCCAAGGTCTGACTACTCTCTCTAGGGGCTTGGTGATTCTCGGTGCCGGCGCCGCTTCGCTCAGCTCTACGGCAACAGCAGCCGCCACCGACCTGTATGCCCGTGGAATACCCGTCGTCGCGGCGCCGCGACCCATAACTGGTGCTGGTGTTCCAGGAATCACCCCCGGTCCAGTGTAAGTGCATGAATCAGAATTTTTGCCAGCTCAAAAATCCCCCGTGATCAAAGCATCTTTTTAACCTCCCAAGCTTTTCATTTATATATATCAAGGTTTGCTAATTGTATCGGTAGGATCAAATCTGGTTATGTCGGAGGTGATCAGGCTCGCGTCATGTTGCAGTTGGCCATTAATGCCGGTTACAGTCTCGACCAGATTCGCGACCTCTTCGAGGGCCCCCTGCGTAAGGCTGTCTATGGTCCGTGGGCCAACCAGCTTTTCTACGGTCTCGTGTCAAACCCAGGGAATATCTTCTAGAGATAGGAGTAAGTAGTGTGACAAAATTTGCCCTCACTGACTGAGTTTTTTTTCTTATACTAGCTTTGTACTTTGGTTCCATTCCCCAATGCTCCGTCCGTCACGTGCCCGAGTAAAAAAGCTGCCTGACTCTCCCCTTTCCTGAAACGAATATGGTAAAAGGATAAATCACAGTCCGGTATATGAATATTACTCGTAAGAAAAGAAGAGATTGGCTAGAGCGAAAAAAAGAATAAGCGAATGAACAGGCAGGAAACTCGGGAGTGATCCGATCTGGGTTTGGTCGGATATGGACTGGATCTAACATGGAAGGCACGAATAGTAGTATAGTGTACGAGGTACAAGTACGAGTAGTGTATTTATTGTCTTGATGTGGACCGTACTGGACTGGAGTGGCAAGGGCGAAGGTAAGGGTGGTAAGGTTGTAAGGTACATGTAACTAACTCGGCAATCGGGGAGGGTGTTGGAGGGTAATGTACTCGGCGAGTCGGTATGTATGTACGTACTCGGTATGTACTCGAAACCCGGCACGCGGTACTCGGTCCTGTACTCCGATCACACACTTACCCCGAACTTGTCTGTAGGTGTGTTGCGTTGTTCTCTGTCTGGCTGTCTGGCCAGCTCACTTGCCCTGTCCCCCTGCTCGACACAAGTCCTCGTACTCATTTCACGGCAGAGACTCGCGATTCATCCATATTCATATTCATATCCATTGTCGCATTCACATCCGAAACAAGAACGAAGCATATCGTCATGTTCCATCTTTTGGCATTATCAATACTCCCTCGTAGCAGTAGCAGTAGCAGTAGCAGTAGCAGTGTATATATATATATATCGCAAGTGGTGAGCCGTGGTATCAACCGGGCAAGGAAAAAGGAAAAAGAGAATGGAGTGTCACCAAAATTACGAGTGGGCGTAGTCGGGATGGTCGTTTAGGTTGTTGGGTCATAGGGGGGAATCTCTCTCTCACACTCTCAAAAGCAACGGTCCTTTGCTGCCGGTACATGATCCACACGCACAGACACTTGTTCTTTCGCAAAGAAGGTCTATCCCGCTTTTGTTGCCACTCCCCAAAGGTACAAAGAGAATCGACGTTGTTGTCACAGGGTCCCACATCGTCCACCTCGTACGATCCCTTCTCTCCTTGCAGTGCGTCTCATATCTCCTATTTCCCTATCTCCGAAACAAAAACCGAGTTTAAATACCATTCTGGCCGTTCAATTCCCGGTCCTCGGGGATCTTCTCATTCTCCATTCCCTTTAGGTTGGGTGACTTGGTGGACCGCTTGAAGTAAGACGACACCTCAGAGTGGAAGTCATCATCATCCTCAGCTTGGGCAAGGTCGTCGGCCTCCTTCTCCTCGGCTCTGGCTTGCATGCGGGCTTCCCACTCGCCGCGCATCTCCTCAATCCGCTGCTTGAAGTCGAGCTCAGGGTCATACGGCTTGCCGACTCCACGGAGGCGCTCCCACAAGCTCAAGTGCTTGGGATGGATGGCGATACCGTGGTAGTCCTTCTCGCGACCGGCGCGGATGTAGGCCCACCGGCGTTCTTGTTCCTTGAGATCGAGGCCGGTCGTGTCGGGCATGAAAAGAACGTTGATGATGACACCAGCAAGACCGAACCACGGGACAACCCAGAACTTGGTCTGGGTGGACCAGTAGCTGTAGCCGACGGCGGCAGTCAGAGCGCCCAACTTACCCACAGCAGCGGAGAAACCGTGGGCCGTAGCACGGACGGCGACAGGGTAGACTTCAGCGGCCGCAAGGAAGGTGACACAGTTGGGACCAAATTGCTGGAAGAACGACGACAGGAAGTACATGGTCTGGAATTCCTTGATGTGGTCGCGAGAGGTGTAGTAGCTAAGCTGGGTGCCGGGAATGATGAAGAAGATAAAGTCCATCATGAAGCCGAGCGATTGCATGTGCTTGCGGCCATAGAGCTTGTTGTCAACCAAGAAACTGGCCAGGTAGTAACCGCATAGCGACACACCGACGTTGATCAGGTTGTACAGCCAACCGGGCATGATGGATTTCGTCTCCGGCATGATGACACTGATGAACTCGCTCTGGAACAACTTGTTGCCATAGAAAAACACGTCGTTCATGTACCACGTGCCAGCAGTGGCGATGACACGACCACCAAAGTAGTAAAAGGTCAACTTGAGGGATTCAACGTCGTAACCGGTGACGGCGTTCTTCTTCTTGGCAAGTCTCAGCTGCCTGTTGGCGCTGGCCTTGACCTTGAAGGTACGGAAGTAGATCAGCCAAGCGGTACCGACGGCGGGAATGGCAAAGGAGACACGGTAGGTGTACTGGGCAGCGACCTTGGAGTACGGGGCGTTGCCGCTGCCGTGGTGGAAGACCAAGAGCAGAATGATGAGGATGACCTGGTTGAAGAATTGACCCCAACCTTGCATCAAGAAGGCGCTGACGACCTTGCGACCTCTGTGCAGACGATCCTCACGGGTCGACACTTTGCCGGAACCGACGGCGTTCTCCATACCAGAGGTGGCAGTCATGGGATATTCACCTCCGACGCCAATGCCGTAGAAGAAGAGCGACCAGGCGTAGCAGATGACCCAGCCGTTTTGGGTGACACCCCAGGCGCAGACCAGCATAATGAGACCGATGAACATGATTGTGGCATCCTGGATCAGACCCCAGCGACGGCCGATCCAGTCACCAATGACACCGACGAGGATTTGACCACAGATGATACCACAGATTTCAAGGTAGTCGACAGCATTGATCCACGTCTTGCTGCAGATCTTGTTGGATTTCCAGCAATCGGGGAATGCGCCCTGGAAGAGCGGCTTGATGTTGCCAATGGAGAAGAGCACGTAACCTTCCAGACCGAGACCGGCACCGGGGAGAACCATGTTGCGGAAGTAGAAACCAACGGGCGCCAGAGGGTCCTTCTTGAAGATTTCCCAGAAGGCGGAGAACTCTCTCCGGGTCTCTTCTCGGTCGACCTTGGAGACGAACTTGACTCGCTTGATGATGGGGAGGTCAGCCCAGTAGACGCCATTCTCGTCGTACAGGTCGTCGGGCTTCAGAAGGTATCGGAAGACGTCCTTCTCATTTGTGGTCATGTCCAGATGAGGATCCTCGAAGGGGGCGTGAGTACCCGAAACATCGGGACCATGCGGGGGATTGGGCCCATATCGCGTGACCTCGTCCTCTCCGTTGCCAGCCATGGTGTATCAATCAATGGGATATACCAAGGATGGAATACAGGAGACACAAGGCTGAGGGGGCGTGGAGGTTGTGGTAAAAGATGTTGATGAGTCGAGGTTGACAGAGTGGAAGTAAAGTTCAAGAAAAGGGTACCGGCTTTTTTATGGGAAAAATGGAGCGCACAAGAAATTTGTGTAGGAAAGCGGAGACTCGCACCCGAAAAATAAGAAACGATCTTGACGACAGCCAAGGCAGCTCGTCAATTGGCCAAAGCTTGAGAGTCGACGGACATGGGCTAAGCAACAGGTCAAAGGCCCCAGACCATAGTATAAAAAGGCTTGTCGCACGGAAGTGACGGATGGCTTGCAGGGGAGGTATTATCCACTGAAGAGGCGTGCCACGGGAGCTGGCAACGGGCGAAGCATACCAAAAACAGGCGGGAGAGAGCCACGAGTAGCAAAGAGGTCAATTCATTCGTCCACAAGCGACAGAAAAGGTACACGAGGGGCGTGACAGCGTGCCATTGTTATTGGTATCGGGGGAAGGTAAGGGTCATGGATGAGATTAGAAGAGGGGGGCCGAGTGCTGCCGGCGGATGATGTGACTTGTTGGGTTTAACCCCGAGCTGCACGATAAGAGGGTCAGTCGATGGCTACCGTGGGAGGGACCGTGGGAGGTGGGAGGTGGGAGGCTGGCTAGGGTCGTAGGTGGAGCGATATCCAGATGGAGAATGCTCATCAGTGAGTAATGGGCGCGTTGCCGACAAGGGTCATCATAAGCGGGACAGGGAGGAGTCGAAGAAGGAATCATCGTGGATGGTGTGTGTATGGAGTGGATGAGTGATGTGTCTGGAGATTGATGAGCGGCGTCAGGCGATAATACGCAGGCGAAGAAAAGAAAAAATTTAACATTCGCCGCTACGAGGCAGGCACAGCAGGTATTCGGCAAGTCAAAATGACGGAGATAAAAAGGCAGACTTTGGTGCTTGACACACGCGACAAACTTTGAGTTACGCCTTCTGCCAAGAATCGTTTTTATGTCATGGAAACTTTCATCATGATCTACAAACAAGTATCACCAGGACTAGATATGAGAAGATAGATGAACGCCAGACTCGTCATGTCTCTCTCTTTCCCATCCTCGACAATGGCTGCTACGAGATCGAGTGAGATCGAGTCTCAGACGACTACAAGCTCCATAAGATCGGTGATTCCGCAAAACAGTTCGGTGGAGGTGAGGTTGATCTGAGCAGGGAGGACGCCTTGATCACCGCCCGCACTAACTCGTGCCGCTTGCATAAAACATGCGGCTGCAGTTACTAGGATGAGGATACCTCGTACAGCCCTCTGGACGACCCCCATGGCATCTGGGAATCGTTGGCTCCCGGTTGCTTTGTTCTCGGTATGCCTTTCCTCCAGCCCGGCATATGAGCGGCGGCGCCGTTTGCCATCCGCGCGGTCTTTTTCATTGAAATCTTCTTCGAACCAAGCATCAGAACTAAGAGCAACCGTGTGATCGCTTACAAGGAAACCAAAATAAAATTGGGGAATGGAAAACTCGGCGCGTTGAATTTGTGGTTGCGGTCGCGAGGTGGTTTTTAAGTTTTGTCTACCAATCGAGATGCTGCATTCCCCCACGTGCAGTCAAAGGCTGCGAGTGACTGGCCGACGAGGCCTGGACCTGCGCCGATCAAGCTCATGCCCGATTTGGAGTAGCGTCTCGCTAGGTGGAGATGGCCTGTAATTTCGTATACACAGTATTCATTGTTACATGACATTTCGACAACGACGCATTCAGTACATCACCAGACTTGCCTGTGTGGGTAGGTGCCCTATTAGGTAGAGAACTTATGATAGGAGTTGGTGGTCTCGGGGTCTTCTATGTTCTTTGACATCTCACTGTATTAATTTTAGGTGACGAAAGGGGCAGTGGATAGATGGAGCACATTGACGGCTCTGGTCAAAACCGAAGACAAACGTCGGTGTTTTGATTGGACTATGTTGCAAATCATCGAGGATGCAAGAGACAGGATCGATCCTTCGCCATCTGGGTACATGAAGCCGACGGACCTGTAAACTAACATATGACGTTCCTGGCACGGGAGCACCAGTTGACTGCGGCCGCAGGAGTCGTCGTCTTCAAGCAACAGCGAATAGGTCCCGTATGGCAAGACAGGCATGGTATTACCAGGAGTGTTCAACCAGTGTGCGCAAGTCCATAATTGTACATCTTGAACCAGTAGACTGTTCGGTTCGACCTGTATCCCGCAAAGACAACGTGGTCTCGCCCTAGCAATCGCAAGGGTTACCATGTGCCAGCTGAGAAGTTTACCCATTGTAAGGTTCTCAAGTGCTCGTATCTGCCACCATCACTGGAAGAAGGAACTATTCTTTCGGTAGAAAAACAACATTCGTACTGATGTTGTTGTGGAGATTGACCACTCCTTGTGTTGATTGCATCCTAAAGCGTCACTTACCTACGAGTACGAGTAGGAGAGAGCAGTTCACACGACTAGCCTGCGGATCAGTGCCTGACCCTGGCACCTCTCCACCACTGCTGGGATCGTTCCCGCCACTGGGATTCCCCCATTTCTTCACGAGCAGGGCCATTTCGCGTACTCCATCCTCCTGCCGCAGTGTAACTTCAACTTGACGATGCAGACCTATCAGCGATAGTTGCTTTTCCCGGATGCCCCTTGATCCCGTCTGCCACTGCCACAGAAGGAAAGCAAGGCATGGATGGGTATGAGTGCGGTTCAGCAACCCGGCCAGGCTATGGAGGTCAGCTGCGCAGAGCAGGACTGCTATCTTCTGTATCTTCGTCGTGGCCACACATGGAACTGCTCGTCGTCGACATCTCGCAATGTATGGTCTTGTGCGCGAGAACCGTCCTGGACAGGGTCAATACTCTGTGACAAAAGCCAGGTTCATGGTGTAGAACATCTATGCGTCCTGAATTGCAGATACCTTGCATGAGCCGAATGCAGCGTTCCGATACGTCTCATGGCTGTCCTCAAAACGCGCCGCGCCGCTGTTTTCCCACGTGTATCTATTTCTCCTGAGCCTTCGAGGCGGTTTACTTCTTGACATAACTGTTCTCTTACACTCATTGTTCCAGCTTCCTAGCTTCACTGATCCACTTCCTGTCGACTTGGAGTTCGGAACTCATTTGACGCAGACCAATTGACGAAGGCACGGGTCGAGTGAGCCCAGATCGAAAAGAGGGAACTGTCAGCCCGTCGGACTAGTTGAGCCTAATGCGCTGCGAGGTATAGACACTTACAGGTGTTTGAATTCCATTGAATCCGTTGCCTCCACACATCTGCTGACGGTCAAGGCGGTACTGTGGCGAGCAACTTGTGGAAGGTTGACACGATGTGTCGATTCAATGAGGCTGAACGTTGTCTGAAGCCACAGCAAAGGACTACATTGGTATTAGCACGCTGAGAGGTTTGTGGATGAGTTATCGCCACTCATTTGCTCAGAGGTATTCAGGGGACAAGAGGAGGGATACCGTCCAAGTTGCTTGATGGTAGCACAATTTCGAAGGGCCAGCGCAGCCGAGTTGAACTGAAAATCGCAACGCCATCCCGTCTGCGCAAGTTACAAGTGTCAAGCACTTACGTCGACCGTGAATTGAGAGATCTGCAGAGCCACATAACGTTGACAAAGAGGTACCAACATACTTCTCATTGTAAGGATCCTGTACGAAGTCCACCAGCGCAATTCTTCATGTGGTCGTTTGACCATCATTGCGAAGAAGGCTATAGAATTGGATTGGCCACATTTTACAACAATCCTGAGGAAGGAGCTTCAGAGTTAACAGGTGCCAAATAAAACATGCAAGTATGTAGGTATGGCAACAAAGGTTCTCTGGTTCCTGAAGGAATTACTGGTATTGTACTGTGAATACTCCGTATCGTTACCCGGTACATGCCTTTCCTAAATCGAATTGGTCATGAAATGGTTCAGCTTGGCAGTAATGTAGCCAAGCAGCTTCAGCTGAACTTTGGGATCTTCGGATGCTCGTTAACGTCGATGTGCTTGCTGCACAATGCCATCTGCCCAGACCCGAACTCGCCACCGTGAGCCTTGGGATCCTGACACATGATCTATAAGTATTTGTGACATATCTGCCAATGCTGAGTGTGCACTTGGCCTTCGGTGCACAAGTAGACTTGCTCCCATGTAGGGTAGCCGCTTACCGCCATGGAGCCCGCTCTGAAGCTGCGCGCTCAAACATGTGCATGCGTCGTCAGCAGCGGACCATCACTCTTTCCCTATACGCCGACCAGCTTCTGATTCTTTATGAGGGCTTTTGGCCAGAGTGGACGCTCCAACTGTCTGAGTAACGATTATGACAAATGCGTGGCCTGATCTCGCGTCTTCAATCTCGAGGAGCCGGACGTGGCATCATCTACGAGTAGGAGGACTTGTAGATGCACGTTTCAGCCCAAGATCTGTGCTCAAAAAAGGATCACGTGGAAGGCTGTGGAAGTCAGGTATCTGGAGTATTGTCGCTTCAGAGGCCAGTCTTGCCGATGGCCATCCGCTTCTTTAGGTTATGTTCTGTCGGCTGGGCCTTTGTGGTGTTCATGATATCATTAACCTCGTGTAACAAGTGGCGTGTCTCCCAATCCCCATTCCCTGTCGGGAATACCTTATCATTCGCATGTCTCCAACATTTTCTTGATGAAACTCTGGAGGGTAGGGTTCCACAGAGCTGCAGCAACTCTCTCCTTGTCTGCTAATTGTTTATTGACTTCATCCGCCGTTGAATGTGTACCCTCTTTGATCCTGACGTCAACCCTAAATCTGGGAGGAAGGGATTCTTCCAGCCGGACCCGCACTCCCAGTCCTATCACAGTGGCCAAACTGCAATGCTGGATTGTGGGAGTGATCAAGACCGTAACTGTTTGGAGATTCGAGTTTGGCCGGTTGGGAATGGTAGGTCTGATGGAAATATCGGGCAATGACACGACGGCCAGGGAGCCGAGCGTAATAGGATGTTCAGGATCAGACATGGTGGCTACCAGGTCATAGATCTCCTGGGTATCGATAGGCTCTTCTTCTGCATCGCTGTCGCTTGCCTCTATGGATGACGGACTAGCGGAACGTGTGAAAGGGTCGACAGCGAACGACGGCGCGGGATACGCAAAGGTAGAGTTACCGAAGGTATGGTCGTCCCTTGCTGATGCGCGCCGCTTTCGGGTCGGAAGATCTGAAGGGTTGAGAACAAGGGGATTCGCATTCTTTCCGTCTTCCATGGCGCGTATTTTGGCTAGAGCTGATCTCCCAAAGGGGGGCTATCTGACTTGAAACGGAGAGAAATAGGTTACGAGTGCGCGTGGATCGAGTCGCAGTGGTCGGGAGATGGATTTTGCGCCTGAAATTGAAAAGAGGCGAAGACGACGTCTTTTGCAAGTGTTGGAGAGTACAGTCACGTGGTCAAATCTTGGCAGTTGATCTTCGACCATTGTCTGGAATTTGGTTAGTCAGCTGCGGAGCACGCCTTCAGCACCCATTCAGCAGCACATTGTGGGACAGTGTCGATCATTCATTCAAGGGCCTGTCCACCGAAGAATACGCCTTGAACTGAAGCACTCAGTATCTACAGGTATCTTTGCCGCGGGTTCTCTTCGCACAGCACACGGGCTAGAAGATGAGATGAGGACCCGTGTCCAAACTTCCAGGTGTCATGTTGAAGTCTGCTGCCCTCCAAAAGCGAATAGCTTTTCGTTCCCTGGGCCCTGCACAGCTGATGCACTCCCCGCTTGTGATCCACCACCTCCTCGCCTTCGATCGGCATTGTCTCAAGTGCTTCTGGAACCTTACTTCTTTCGGCCGTCAGCACTTTTCGCCTGAGTGGCAAAGAGCAGGATTTTTCATGGTGGAAGACACGCGAGCTGGGGTGAATTGCTTTTAACGAGTGCGAGTCCAATGTCATCACATGCGTTTCCGGCGGGCCGCTGTCCGCCTTCGTGGTGTGTCCTGATATACCCGCTTTGATTATGCGCAGAACACGTATTCGCACACATTCCGCTGGAAGTTCAGGCACTCAGTCCTTGAGGGTAGTTGGTATATCTGGTTAGATCGATGAAACAACGAGGCTTTCTGTCGAGAATAAACAATTGGGGGGCTCTGAGTAAGTGCAGAGACCGGCTCGCATTGGTGGTGCGGTCCTCTGATAATCCTGTCCTCTAACGCCACGAGCCTGTGATGGCGAGACAGATGGGGTACTCAAGGCAGCCATAGCATCACAGAGTATGTTTTCTTCCGGAAGAATCCCTACTTGTAACAGGTCCAGCTGCAGGGCCGTATCTACAAATTCTTTGCTTGCTCTTCGCAGCTCGAAACGGCCGATCGTGGCGCAGGCAAGAACCATTGTTTGTGCCTCGGGAAGAACCAACCATCTGGTAAGAGAATGGAATTTTTGAGGGCTTACTGTACAATGGAAACCACTATGGCGCTGTCTCTGACGTTAGGTCTTCGAGTTGTGGCATCAGGCTGTCCAGGGGAAAGCCTGTCTGATCTGCGACAATAACTGTCCAGTCCATCGTGGATCAGGGAGTAGCGTAACACTGAACCCCCTGAGCCTTGGGATCAGGAATTTAAGGAGCAGCTTTAGGCATGTGCAGTTATCCTTGTATCGCGCAAGCCGCAACAATGATGGTGCCCCCTTGCGCACCCGCACAGCCATATTCCTTGTAGAGTTTTGCTTCGCGAGTTTTCTTTTCTTTTTATTCTTTTTTCTTCTGAAACAAAACTGGTGGTCTTATCGCCGTGGAACCCTCGCAAACTCTCCATACGCTGGTGCGCAGTTCAATGCCTCCGGGCGCCTGAGGTGCTGTTGACGGAGAACGTGGGACATTGCTGGCACAAATAGCATGTACCCTCCGAAGCGCAAGGTAGAGATGGGATGATTGAAGTGTCGCTCACTTGTAGACGTGTAGACTGACTCTCCACTGGTCGTTGGCCACAGGCTCGTAGGGCGGCGAGCCCGAGGGCACAGAGTTTGGTCAAGCCGGCAGTCCTGACGTTGCATTTAGGGCTGACGGCGCCTCCAGCCCCTCCAGACAGGAGGCCAGAGGCAAAATGGCGAACAGATGATGGTTGGCTGAGCAGGGACACCAGGGAGAGAGCTGGTGAAAGCTGGCTGGGTAAGCAGCTCAACGATGATTCCTTCGTCCGTTCCCTGGCGCTCCGTAACACCGCCCACCACGCACCATTCACCACGCAGCAGCATTCATCCTTGCAATAGTGGTTGACCACTCCCCAAACTTGGGACTGCAAATCCCCTTATTTTGTATCTTAAACTGTCACCCCTATAGGACCAAATCCTGGTGTAGATCTGCCCTCCAACCCTTCCGGTGGCATTTTCGTGACCACAACCAAGTACAAGAACTCGGATGCGAATAGGCTGTGGCTGTTCCCACAAACTGGCAGCATACGAACACCATTCCTACCCACTCCACGGCCGCTGACTTCTTAGGCGAACAAGTCTTGTACCTCGTACGTTGTTCTTGTCGCATGTGCAAAGAGGGCCGTGTCCTGTCAACGCGCTCCGCCCGCTACCGTCGGAACCATCCTCCTCCCTGCGTTGAGACTCGAACATGGCCCAGGCATCTTCACGCCTGATGCCTCGAACTTGGTGAAGTTTTTGCCTCTGCCAACGTTCTTGTGGCTGACCACAAACCCGACTTTGCCTGAACCTGTGCATTCAAAACGCTTCAAAGTGCCCCAACGTGCCGAGGTCGAAGTGTTTCGAGGTTGCGCTACACGAAAAGAGTCCCATCATCCATCATCCAAATCTGCCCATTTAGCACGCGCTCACCCTTTGGCCTCTTCCCATCTCCGTTCAACCTCACCACGCGCCTCTTTTGCGACAGCCCTCTCCTTTGCGGTCGTTCTTATATGCGCGCAATCCGGCTGCCCGCTTATTCACGAGTTAGTCATTGATTCGACACTGGACCATCTCACCACGGCCACAACTCCTCGATCGAGGCACCCGCCGTTCTCGCACTTACCCAATGTGGTGTCAGTCCGAGTGGATGAGATGCCACTATGCAGAGCTATTCTCTGTCATCCGCGCCTCCTCCCGGCCCCAAGAACTACGTCTTTGTCGATGAGCATAACCGACATAAGCGACTCAAGGTAATGAGAGCTTGTGAAGGATGTCGTCGACGGAAGATCAAGTGCGACTCTGCCACAACCAACACATGGCCTTGCGCCGCCTGTGTCCGGCTGAAACTTCAATGCATCCCTCCGGCGGGAGGATTGGACGGTGATCCAGGAGATGTTGGGCCGGGGAGTGCTGGCGAAGAGACGGGCGGACCGCCTTCATACTCGGCCGCATTAGTCGCACCTGGCCAACAACAAGTCCAGAGCTATGCGCCCGCAGCCCCAGCCTTCCAACTCAACCAAGGAAACCCATACTCCTACGATGCATACGTGACCAATCACCAGAAGCCGTTGTTTCAAGCCAACGAAAAGACCTACGACAGCTTTTACCCAGACTCCCATCAAATCCCCGGGACGCTACATGACACCTTCCAGAATGCTTCTCAAACGTATGCGCAGACCCAATATGACGAGACACCTTTCAGGCAAGAGCGCGCTGGGTCTTCCCCGATCGACCAATTCACTGCCGAAGATCTCATGGAACACCTTGGGCAGCTGAAGATTGGTGAAAGCGGAGTCGCTCCCTATATTCGCTCAGAAAAAAGCAGCAAAGAACTGGACCTCCCCATCCAGGAACCTGAGCCTGAACCACGGATTGCTGCTGCCTTCAGCACCGATGCAGGCTCTCAAATCAGGATTCCTCCGGCTCTGATGCCGTCGCACGAGGACGCGATGCAAGCCTTTGAGACGTATTTCAATAACGTCCACCCATACGTGCCAGTGCTGAACAGACAACAATTCTACAATCAGTGGCACAATGATCAGTCATCCATCTCACCTCTTATCCTGGAAGCCGTTTTTGCCAATGCTGGTCGCCTGTCAGATGATCCAGCCCAAGGCGCACAATGGCTTGCTTTGGCCAATAGTAAGTACGATACACCCTTTTGGCTGTGCGCTGCTAACAAGCGGGAGAACACGAACCATTCTTTCTGGACAGTCCACGGTTGAGCAATCTTCAGGCCTTGTTACTTCTGCTAAAAGCGCGAGAGAGTGCCCCCAAAAGGGGTTACTACTATCGTTCATGGATGACTTGTAAAACGGCAATCACGATGGCAAAAGATCTCGAATTACATCTACACTATGAAATCCATTCCTCAGGGGAGTCATGTGGTTCCGACCCGACTGAGTGCCTGACAAAGACTCGAATCTGGCAGACACTTCTGGTTTGCGAGACCATGGTAGGAGGTCCGCAAGGTGAATATTGCTCTTCTTGCCATAGAGTGACTGCGTTGACTGACATATATCCAGGACGAACCGATTTCGGTGTAGATCCGAATTCTATTGATATCAGCGAAAGCCCGCCGGGCTCTGAAATGGACGACTACGAACGGACAATTTCGAGACAGTTTGCATACTTCGTTCGCAACGTCCGCAACATTCGTCTCATCACGGACGTCCACCGCAGACTGCAACGGAAGAAGGATTGGGCTCTGGACAAAGAATTCGTGGCATATAACGCTTCCTTTCAGAAATGGCCCGATGAGCTTCCACCAGACTTACAACTGCCACTTCCACCGACAGGCGAGACGCCTAATGTGACTTCCCATTTTCTGGGAAACATGCACTCTCATTATCATCTGGCCATCGTGATGCTCCATCGGCCACAGCTGTCGGCGTCTCAGTCGTTCGCTGCTGATAGTCAGTGGCGACACCATATGAGTGTCTGCTACAACTCGGCCAAGATCCTTTGTCGACTACAGGAAGGAATTCTCGCTAACTTCGATTTGACGGGATTGTTGGTGATGCAAAGGGGGATCAATTTCACCATCTATGCCATCCTAACCTGTATCATGATTCACCTGGTTGCGCTTTCCTCCCCGGATCCAGAGTTCAACTTTGAAGCAAAGGACTACTTTGTACGACAAATGAGGATCCTTGAGCGGTGTATCTCTGCCTGGCCAATGCCAGAAACAGAGGCTCAGATCAATGCTCTTCGAGCCGCATTTTCAGCCGACGTCAACAAGCCCTTTGAACTCAAGGAGTCGTTTCCTCATGGAACACCGTCTGAGAATTCTCGCCCGTCTCCTATTTCTCCACAGCCGTACGATCGACATCAGCTACCGCTGCAGTCACAGGGTCAGAAACTTGTCGACCTTCAACAGCCGCAGCAGCAGCAGCAGCAAGCACAGCCTGGTCCGTACGCGGCACAACATCTAGGCCAGATGACGCGACAGACCCCATACCTCTCCACGCCGCCTATTTCGGTCTATGCCGCTGATTCCAAACCTCCGACACCCTTGTATGGCCAGAACTACGAACTGGAACAGACACCCTTTTCAAGCATCCCGAGTTCCGCGGGTGGTTACTACCAGCAGCCGACGTCGGCGACCGAAATTCAGTGGAATCCGACCCCGATCATTGACCAATTTGACACGGCATTCGCTATTCCCGCGTCGGCGCTTGCTCCCCCACCGTCCCTGTACGGGGGCAGCGGTGCATCACCTCCAGGGAATATGCAATCCATGCAAGCGAGCTTTACCTCGACCAGCTCCCCCACCTACGGAGCGGCTTCGCTGCCGAGCTATACCCCTCAGCAGCAACAGCCCCAGCAACACTACTTTGCCGCACAGCAGTCGCAGTCATATCAGAATGCGTCACCGCAAATGGTGTCAGACTCCCAGCTGCCCATGTCCGCCGGAACCGCGTACGCTACAACCGGAGTGGGAGGCGCGGCTATGCTCGTGACACCTCAACAGTGGCAGCAGAGTGTTGCTAATGTGATTGATGCAGGCAGGTTGAAGAGGAGGTGGGATTATACTCATTAGTATTTTGGGTTCTCTTGCCTCTAGTTGGGTTATGAACTTTCAATCACAAGAACGCGAAGGTCGATCTGCATAGTGCCTCACCATTACAGCGAGGGCGCGTTCGCACAATGATAGTATTCCAAGCAGGCCACATACTTTGAAGGACAGCCTGGGAATACTGCTTGGTCCGCGCAGACTCGCCTTCGATGCTGTGCCTGCGCACATTCCCGTACCCGCATGTGCCTAATTTCCCCATGCTCAGCTTGGACGGGTGCGCAGGAAAGGGTTCTGCATGCGCTCCATAGTGGAGAGGGTGATCGATCACTTACCGCACGCGCAAAGGAGCAATCCTAGAATGGGCATCAGCGACAATAACAGCGCGCGAAACAAAACGAAGACAAACACCATGGTCAATGGCCACGTATGTTTCACCATATGGGCAGAAAGCTCTTGGGCGAGGAACTGTGAGAGAGAGAAAGGGCCAGGGTGAACTGGACATGGGCAATGGCAACGACTTATGATCAGACGGGATTGACTGACTGCCTGGGCAGATATGCTGCAATTCTTGCAGTCTTACGATCGATCGATCAGGATGGATACCTATCCATGCATACATGTGCCAGTCTCGGAGATATATCTACGAGAAGGGACCAGAAGCCAGCAGGAAAGCCCTATTTTGGAGCAGGTAATCTCTGCTCTAGGTCATTTGCAGACCGGATTGGAAAGATATTGATGACGATGATGACAATCGACGAGAGCGTCTATGGCCGGTTTGCACGATTCTGTGAATCGTAAAATTTTCTCTCTTGGCTTTCTATGTGGTTTTGCTCTTGCCTCTATTCTGCCCCTCCCAGAGTCCGGTTCATGCTCGTCATCGCATTGAGGCAGAGACGCCTGAGATTGCTTGAAGATCCCTCTCGCGCGCGTTTAAGTCTTGCCTTCCCGTCCCAAGGTATCTAGGGGCATGGAGTGAGGGATCAAAAATGTGTTCCTCCGCTACCTAGCGAAAGGCCGTTTCGCTAGCCGTTTCGCTAAGGCTAGCAGGCCCTACATCAACCCATTGTATCCCCTTTATTAGAGACCACTTTCCACACAGTCGGGCGCTGTCACAAGGCATTGGATACACATCGGTGGTGGGAAATCAAATTCCATGACAGAGCATGTATCTTGAGCCAGCCCGAGGAGGAATAATGCCGCTTTTCGCAGACAGTTCCTGCTTGACTGACGGGTTGTGTTTGATAAGCGACACAGCTGATAGTCCAACTCATCTCTTGAACGTTCGTTGTGCGGCTTCTGCTTGCACGTGTGCTGAAGTATATGTGAAATCGCTCATCGCCTCGTCAACCATTGTCCCAAACTCCTGTCCCACGCTTCTATCCTGATAGGCATCTCCATCTGCCAAAAAGGGTTCTTGCATACGTAGTCGGCGTACCGCTCGTAGATGCCCTTCATGAGAACGTCCGTGTTGGGCATGCTCGGGTCGGTGAAGAGGAGAAACTTTGTCCCGCTCAGCGTCTGGAAGACCGTGAGGCGGAAGAATGAGGATTCGAGGGACTCGATGCCCGAGGGCGGCACGGTCGGGTCTGGGTACGTCCAGTTCCTCCCTGACGGTGCGGTGCCCGAGGAGGACGTCACGGGGAGCTTGGGGGTGAGGGAGCGCGTGATTGCGTGCACGCCGTGGAATGTGCCGGCCAGGACGAGGTAGTCGTTCGTGGTGAGCGTCGAGGTGCCTGGTAGTCCCAGCGTGCCCACCGTCTGGGCTTGACTCTGGCCCGCGAGGCTGCCGGCGCTGGTGCCCGGGGTCGTGGTCGGGAAGGTGCGGTGGTAGATGAGCGAGCCGGCTTTGGAGATGATGAGGAGGGCGAAGACGGGCCTGTGCGCGCAAATATTGAATTTAACCAAAGATGGTCAAAAAAATAATCTCCATGGACCTCAGAGGCATTGAATGGAAGGGGGGAAACAAGACGATCGAGGTACATTTCCACACCGCGCCCCGACACCAGGTTGAACTTACATTGTGACTCTGTGAAGAAGTGGAACGAGCAGATGGGAGGAAAGGTCTGCTCTCAAGGGTGTGGCATCTCCGCTGTCGCCATCGCTAACCCGGTCACTGCATCAGGTATCAGTGGTTGCCATGGAATGGGTCAGTCAAGTGAGAACGAGGAGCGAAGATGTGTGCAACATTCTGTGGGGTCTGGGGGCGATCATCGCTCCCCCGCTTACACCTTCCATCAAAATCAATGCTCGACGGTCGTCCCAGATGTATTCATAGACGTCTATTCATTGAATCTACGAGGATATCGGAGCGACTGAAGATCTGACCAAGCCCCAGATCTCGCACTGTTGGTCGTGCTTGCAAGTAACACGCAGGCAGAAAGCGCTGGCCATAAGTCTGTCTCGCCCAGGCTATCTGCATGTATAAATCGTGACAGATTGCGGCTCAAAACAAGTATCATAAGTGCGTCTTCTACTTTCCCTCTGCACTTCCAGGCCTTGCTCGGCCAGGACGGTCGAGAGGCACTCTATCGCGTCTCCTGGCTCCCAGTGGCTAAACCACTCTCAACCCACTCTCATCTTGTCCTCCCTCTTCCCGACCTCCGTCAGCCACTGTATCAGCTCGTCTGGCTCCCTCCTTGGGTCGGTAGGGGTTGCGCCAGACATAGTATAACCCGTTTGCTCAGTCAGCGCTCCGTCTCTAAGTCCCTCTCCCACTTTTTGATGTCAAGATGGGGTTTTAAGCTCTTCGACCACCGTCTGGGGCTTCTCCTGCGAGGCCGTATCGTCCCGGCGCATAGTGAAAAGGTGGTAGTCGAACATCGACGTCCGTAAGAGCTCGATCAGTTGAGAAGGCCAGATCTCTGTCTTCCACTATACTACCCCTCCGAGTGGACACGGGTGTTGTCTGTCCGCGCATCCGCATCTGGCGCCTGAGAGGATCCTCCTTCGCCTTCCTCAAGTCCACGTCACTGACTGTCATCCATCACCCTCCTGTATCTTGCTGCTCTGAAGCGTCAACGGTGTCTGCTCCTATGTCGCAACCACGCCTCCGTCCATGCCCTATCGATCTTCGACTCGTTTCCCTACAGAAGGGTTAGTGACGCAGGTAAAGCATCTCTGAGAAACCTGAATTCTTTGAGATCATCGCACGAGGAGTTTATACTGTTATTCCCTCAATACAGTGGTCGAGCGGAATCCAGAAGTGTAGCCATTTCTAGTGCGGTAGATGAATATAGGATATAGTCGCAGATGGCAGTCCAGCTCAAGAACTCCACGCGGAGGACGCCAAGGCTGCACAGGGGTGGTGGGGGCGGCTCTCCTGCTGCTTGACGCGTTGGCGGCTGCGCCTGCGTCTGTGCCTGCATCAACCTTCAGGTTCCGCCAGCAAGAGTGAATCTAGCTTCCAGATCACTTCATTCCAACTTCCTCCGTCCACACCCTCTATTCTAATTCCTCACAGTCCACTCTCACTCTGAAACCCAAGTGGCCTTTTTGTCAACTCCCAGTTCGACCAGGAATCATTGACGTAATTGTGAAGTTCCGGTTCACACAACACCGCCAATATGGTGCTCGAGGCGACCATGATCGTTGTTGACAACAGCGAGGCCAGCAGGAATGGCGACTATCTGTATGTGAGGACTAGAAGTCATATACGAGTAGCTACTTATTGTCCGCCAGACCCAATCGATTCTCAGCGCAGTCCGAAGTTGTTTCACTCATTTTCAACGCAAAGACCTCCTCAAATCCCGAATCCGCTGTCGGTATCATGTCCATGGCTGGGACGGGTCCCAAGGTCCTTACAACCCCCACGAACAACATTGGTGCCATCCTGGCTGGCCTACATGAGACCAAGATTAAGGGCCACATAAGGTTAGGTACGGCTATCAGCGTGGCAATGCTGGCCCTCCATCACAGAGCAAACAAATCCCAACGACAGCGGATCGTCGTTTTGATATGTAGCGAACTGGATCCGAAATTCGGGGATAAGAACGACACAGAGAAGGAATTGATCAAGCTGGCCAAGAAGTGCAAGAAAAACAACGTCTCGGTCGATTTTGTGGCCTTTGGTGATGCCGTTGAATCAAGTACGAAATCAATACTGGAGAAATTTGTGGAAGCCGTAGGTGGCTCGTCGGGAGAAGGAAATTACCTTGCCGTCATCCCACCGGGACCGGGTTTGCTTAGCGACAGCCTCATCACTACGCCTATCGTCAGCATGGGTGGAGATATGGGAGCTGGAGCTGGTGGTATGGAAGGGATTGAGACTGGCGGCGGCGCTGGTCGATTCGATGAATTTGGCATCGATGCAGCGGCGGACCCAGAACTCGCCATGGCTTTGCGGATGAGTATGGAAGAAGAACAGCATCGTCTGGAAAGAGAGCGTATAGCACGTGAGGAGGAAGAGAGACGGAATGCGGATAGGATGGAGACCATCTCTGAAGAAGGCCAGGGTCAGCAGCAGGGCACAAATGAGGAAAGTCAGGACGGCGCTGGGTCCAAACAACCGCGGGTAGAGGATGATAAGCAGGAGTGATATCCGTCGACTTTGTATTTGTATTTGGGGAACATGGAATAAACCGTGCAACATTTATGGTCTGCTTGACAGATCGGAGGAAATACCACTGAAGGTGTCAAGCTATTCGGAGGGACTTTGGTCTACCCCAGCACACTATCAACTTCTGGCGAGATTCTTTATGGTTTTCCATCATTTCCTCCGGCCAACATTGCTCCAAGACACGAATTATATCCTATTCCATCCAGAACCAACCCCTGTGGTGTTCCAACGGGCCCGCGTTTCCTTGATTCGGCGCTTGCAAAGCAATGTAGATAGATGAGTCGTACGTGGAAAAGCGAATACTATCCACTCTGGTGACCACGATGGGGGTGGAAGTGACACCATAGACAAACTAGCCCCTTCGGTGTGCGCAGGAGACGATCCCCGTAGAGGATACTTCCGCACGACAAGACTTTCCGCAACGTGATGTTGACTCTGACCTACGTCGCAAGTGATCCATTCTGACGATTGCTGGATCGGTTGGTTGATGAAGAGTCGCGTGCAACCACTGCATTCTTCTTCGCAAAGAAGTAAATCTCGATGCGGCGTGCAGGTGTTGTCGGCCCAGTATTTCCGCACGATCATCCCATCCTGGATACCTCTACCAGGACAGGATTGAGGGCACGCATTCTTCTCCGTGCGAAGGGGTATGCGACGCGGATTGTTGGGTATCGTCATTACGCAACATGCCCGCTCTCTCCACGTTTGTGCGTTTGTGCGTGTGATGTGGTGTGGTATGTGTGTATTATGTATGATCGGTATATCACCGTGCACCTGCTCCTCCTCCACCTCCAGCACCACCCATGATCCTCTCCTCCCGACTCCTCACAATCCTGGCCTTGTCCCCAGGTAGCGGCTTGAGCTCGTCGTTCGGATCGATCGCCACCTGCGCCCCTGCGGCGGCGCCCACGTCGGCGCCAGATCCGCGCATGTTGCGTGCGTCGCCGGCGGCGGTGGTCGTGGTCGTCATCATCCTCCCGTCCACGCCCACGCCTGGCCCCGCGCCGCCGTTGCGGAACAGACCTTCGGGATCCTCGCCGGTCTTGAGGTACCTCGCGTAGGCCAGGCGGCGGAGGTACGCCTCCTCGAACGCGGCGATGTCTTCGTTGGTGACGGTCAGCGCGGTGGGTTTACGCCGCAGCATGGCTGCTGGTTCGAGGATGTGATATATATGATGGTGTGCGCGCGCGCGTACAAGGACAAGAGAGGGGACGGGTTCTCTGGGGAACTGGTGGATATGTCTTTCTATGTATGGTACGGATGAAAACTTGGACGGATAGGAATCTGTCGAGAGGGTTTTGTGTCGAAGGATAAAATCGATCGTTTTGTGGCTGTCGCCTGCGACGATATTGAGGATAATGATATTGGTTAGATGTGGTCATGCACAAGTGGCGTTGTGTTCCATCCCGCACTGACTTCAAGGTTGTTTACTAGGTACCTAGCGAGTATTGTACTTGCATGGTGGGTCCCCTAACTAAGAACCCCAGGGGCCGGCCCGCCTAATAATTACCAACTCCATCTTGAGCGGATCTGGTCAGTCAGTTCCAACCGACCAACCACACACACGTCTTGTCCCTACTCGGAGGTACACCTGCTAATGCAACACGCGCTCCCTGTCCACAGACCCAGACAAAACCATTGCCCTACCCAGTCTACGACGACGACCACCACTCTCCCAATCCCGTCTCATTAAAAACCGCGCAGTCATCCAAATGTCCCCGACTCGCGAGACCGGAATCCAACAGGCCATCACGGACTACCGGACGCGCAAGTATCCGTCGATCCGCGCGTGCGCGACCGCCAACGAGGTCAACTACGCGACGCTCAGCCGCCGACTCAAGGGCAGCACGCAGTCGGCCACGCTGTCGCACGAGCCGCAGCAGCTGCTGTCCAACGCGCAGGAGGTTACGCTGAAGGGGTGGATCCTCGACCTGGAGGCGCTCAGCGGCAAGCCGTTGAGCTTCGATTCGGTGAATAAACTCGCCGGTATCTTGAGCACGACGACCGGAGGGTCCGGTCTGGTCGGTCATAACTGGCTGCCACGGTTTATTCGACGGCACCCGGACATTCGCTCAAAGGTCGGACCGCAAAAGACACCAAAGCAGTAAAGAAGACGGCGGGAACCAGAAAAAAACCAATCAAAAGTGCACACGACACATTCACATTCACATTCATGGCCAGGGAACGGATATTTGTCTTGTCTCCAGTAAAACGACGCTACACTCGCCCCCTTTCGACAATATGAGCACTCATCCACAACAGGCCCAGCATTCTCTTTCGATCATAATGGAGATGACGCGTCCGAGGAGAAGATACCATTAATCGCCTGTCTTTTCGCGGTCAAACATGACCCAGCACGCCCAGTTAAGCGTCGAAACAGGGCAGACCAAGACAAGGCAATCCAATGCCGACGAGGCATTCGCTTGTATGGAGAGAATACAAAGCAAGCTCCTTTTTCTTGCTGGGCGACAACCACCACCACCATGATGATACCTAGAATGCTTGAGGCACTCATGCATGTATACGCCCACAACGATAAAGGGGGACAATGGTATTTGGGGGCATCTCGAGCTTGAAGATTATGTGACGAGGGCGATTTTCTCAGCGAGACCGTGCAACATCAATGTTGGCTTATAAACTGATCCCGATCCAGATCACGATACTGCTGGTGGACCTGGACTCACTCGGGACTCGTATAGTGGAAGTGTTTGGCCAGATGGTGATGGTTCATGGGTTTGTTACGGCTGGAAAGCGGCCTATATGCTGGTGTGGACAGCCTCGTTGATTCATATCGTTATGGACCAAGAGTCTCATGAATGGCACTAGCAATACGCAAAGCAAAAGAAGCAAGAGCAGGCCCAGAGTCGACTAACCAGTTCTCCATATTATCATTAAGTATTATATCCCCAGGGGAATCAACCAGTGATTCGACACCTTGGTCTCCAACACAACTGTTGCACTGTTGGCCGGAATCAATCTCCATGTCCCACGGCCTCGACGTCAGGTTCTTGCCGTCTTCTCCAGAAGATTGGGGCCAGACGCTTGTTCCGCCTGCGCGATTGAGTTGCCTTTTCGTCTTCATCTTCGGTGTCGCTGAAGTTAGAGACATTCTCTATCGCGTGACGGTATTTTTGCCTGCGCTCTTCGAGCTCCATTGCCCTTTTCTCGACATCTTGCCTGTGGGCGTCCCTGACCTCTCCAACCGTCATGCCCTCGGTCAAATGCTTCGAAATGTCCTTCAAGCGTGGCTTGTGCATAAAATTCTTGAGTCTTTCGTGTCGCCATTTCTCCCTAGCCTTCTCCGCTGCACGTCTCTGTGCTTCTTTCTTGTTGGAGGCGTCTACCAAAACCTTGCCTCCTTCCTCCTTGTCCTTGGTGGCTTTCTGAGTAGCTGACAGTTGCTCGTCGGATTTTGCAGTTTCGAGTTGATCCTGATGCTTTTTGCGGTTGCGTGGATATTGAGGCAGGTCGAGGAACAAGAGTTTGATCAGGTCGTAGAGGTTCAGCGCCACAAAGCCGCAGATCCATGTGAAGGCGAACAGAGGGAGAAGAAGTATGCCCAGGAGAAGCTTGCCCGCGATGTTTCTACGGTCCTTCATTGCCACCACTCTCCAGGCGACGAGGACACGGCCGGAGGGATAACGCACAAACCAGTGTTTACACTTCTGTCCAACTTTTCGCCATTGGCTTTCCGAGTGCTCGGTAAAGCCAGCCTCATCTGGTAGATCAAAAACCCACATTTTCCATTTTGCAATCTCCCTCATAAAGGTTCCAGCGTTGAGAACAAACGCAAGGGTGGCAATCAGTGCAATAATCGCAGCGGTCACAAACGAAACGGCGGTACTGTGTGAAGGGGCTCCACCCATGCTGAAAATGCTTGACGCGAAGCTGAGCGGTAAGAAGACGACGGTGGCGTAGGTGAAGATGCGCACATCGTCCGCAGATCGATTTGACACTCGTGCTTCCTTAAGTTGCAAGTCGTCAATAAGCCACTCTCGGAGTTGTTTGATATGATTCAGTTTCGCCTCGACCTGGTTCTTCAGAACAGCCATGTTTTGAACATTTGCTTTGGCTCGGCGACACCAAATAGAGACCTCAAGGGCATACGCAGCTTCATCATCACGCGTCCAACGAGGCTGAACTTCGCGTGCATTTGCTCGGTTTTCCCACTTGTCGGCAACATTTCGCACCGCTTCAAGGTTCTCGAGAACGTGACGGAGAAATTTGACCGTTTCGCCATATCGGAAGTAGGTTGTCTTGTTCGTCTCGAAGGTCTCTCGAAAGGTGTCATAGGCAGTGGCAGTGTACCGTCCATTGCGCTGTGACCAGGTCAGCTTCGACGTCAGGATTAATTCAACGGACATATACCGACATCTTCACCAAGGACACCCGAAACGACTCTCAAAATATTTTGTGTCTCCTCACATACAATCCTGGTCGCTCCCTCAAACCACCTTGCTTCCAAGATCTTGCGCTGGCTGTGTTCAGTGTCTCTATTCCCTTCTCCGGTAGGCCTCATTAGATTGAACGAGTTCACATCGGCAAACCATCGATCTTCGGTGTCACATTCTGGCAGATATACTGCGGCATAACAGGTCCAGTATCGGTCATAAAGGTCACCATCAAAACGGAAAGAAATTGCGCATTTCTCGATGCAATTTGTCTCGTCGCCCGGCAGTCGAAATGGCTTTCCCGAGAATATAGACTGACTGCGTGGATCTTGCTCGTCATCGGAATCATCATCATCAGTCGGAGCTGACCAGTCAGAAATGACTCTGTAGAAGCCAATATGCAACTCGGTGATCCAAGAATTGATGGACTTGTGCGTCTGCGATATCTCGTCAGAAATGAGCTTTACAGGCCTTCCAGGGAAATGTCTGTACATCTTCACGGTGAAATACGTCTCGTGACTGGTGGCGAGCCAGGAAAGTCGCCATTGAGTATCGCTCTTTATCTGGAACAGAAAGATAGAGCTTGTTTAAGCTGTCAGTAGAGCAACAGGTAGATGGCTCTCAGTGAGAAGCAGATCGGTGGCCGTACCGCTAATGAGAACCTTGGTCCACACTCGTATACGTATCTGGATGTCAGATGTCAATGTCAATCCCTAGGCTTGAAGCACTTTCTCACAACTCACATCAGCCTCTTCTTCACATCATTCTTGGTCCTAGTCCTGGATGTGCGCTCAAGAAGCTCCCAAGCGTTAGGGATGAATTCTTGAATCCGCGACTGACGCTTGCCGGCCCTGATCACGTCGACGACACTTCCAAGCCGTTCATTGTCAGCATCTCGAAAGAATTCGTCGCTATCACGATCATATAACTCAATAGCTTCGTTGAAAACGGCATAGGGGAAATTGTCGTCGCCATGATTCAAGGCTCTGAGAGTGTCCAATCTTAAGCGTACTGTTTCTTTGAGGTCATCTGGTATCCCATAATCCCCGCCCGACCTGTCCGCCAAACGCTCCTGTTTCGCGAAATACCTGTGAGTGTCAGTCGTCTCTCGGACATTCTCCAATGAAATTCTACAGTACCATGGAGGGTCAAACAACCATTCTGGTTCGCACACCTCAGTCAAGTCGACCACGTTGGCTCTGTCAACATTTGTAATGTTGTACAAGCCAGCCTTCGTCTTGGACCGGATGGCTTTGTAAGCCTTTTTCCAAAGTCTCTCGTCGAAGGTGACGCCATCTCTAGAACCGTCAGAGAGAGTGGAAATCTGTTTTGGGTAGAATGCAATCAGGTTTCCATAAGTTACCCTGAATAGGTAATAGGGCACCCCAAAACCGGCATTTGGAAGGTCTCCATGCCTGCGCTGAGGCTTCTTGTCTTTTGGGTCTACCTCTTCAGCCATCAGTCCGCTGCGCAAGACACACCCCAGCAGAACAGTTGTACACGTAGAAGCCATTGCTGCTGGGTCTTTCGATTTATCGAGTGAGATCTTGCTGTCAGAAGCCAAAATAAGGGCCAAGCTGTATCGGAGGGGTTTCCTCCAAAACGCCTCCAGTTGAAACTGTTGCGCCTCAACGGCATTCGACCACTCTTCAAGTCGGTATGGAGGGCGATCGGTATCAAAGAAACCGAGGTCGAACTTGGGGCAAAGTATCATGGATTCCGTATACCTGAAAGAAATCAGCTCAACACTCCAAGTCCATCGAGAATCAAATGACATATATACCAATTCCATCTCGGCCGCTCCTTAGCACAGCGCTTGATGGCCAGGAGTCTCTTCTTGTTATGTTTCACTTGTTCCACCAACGAACCGGAAATCGGTGTGTGATTCTTGAACTCGACAGATTGGATCGTCGTCTCAACAGAAACCTTCTCGATCTCGAAAGAGAAGCATTCCAAGATCTTCTCCCGAAGAGTAGAAGGGGCTAGCTCTTTCGCAAGACCCGTGCTTTCCAAACCGTCCATAAGTTCCTTTGTGATAGACCGTAGCGCAGTCCACATGGCAACGTCGCCATGTGTTTGAGAATCAGTATTTTCTGCTCGAATTTCGTTTAGGATGCTGAAGACGGTATGAAGAGCCTGCCAATACTGAATAGATTCACACAGATCGTACTCGGGGGTCGATACTTGCTCGTCCTCTCGGTAACTGGGATCCCACCACGACACTTGTATAGTCTCTCGACCCGACTCCCAGAGGCCAGAGTTTTTGTTTCGGGTCTCGTGAAGTGCCTTCAGCCAAGGTAGAAGTGTGTTTTTAAGGGTGGCCAGAACAAAATATCGGCCCATCGGAAACTCCACATAGAAATCAAAAAGTTTCAAGAAGTTTGTAACGGTGTGAAGATGATCGTCCTCAGGAGTGTGCTTAGCACCTGAAGCGTTGTAAATGTCGGTCCACAATCCACTCTGTGTCTTTTGGGCGACTTCAAAACACCTGAGCACCAGTGTCAGACAGGTCGAACGGGCATGCTCCTATTTTAGGACGGAAATTTACCACGCTAGATGACCTTTGCAGATTCTCTCAATGCTTGAGAGTAGGGAAGCTTTCAGCGAGTCGTCAATGATGCCTTCTTGGCTCATAAGAAGCCGATGCATACAACCGAGAAAACGGAACTGATACCTGTGCAGTGGGATTAGAACCGATACAACCGACAGGAACGACCCTTACAGAGTGGCTGAAGGAAGCATGGACACATCTCGCAGGTCTTCAGTACAGAAGAAGTAAGCACAATCGGCGTCTCTTTTCCCAGGTACGGCAATGGGCACCACTGTTAAAATGTGCTGCAAGTATCGACGAAAGAGGAAATTGGTTCGCTGGTCTGGAAGATCCTGGATCCATCTTCCAGGGCAGTTATGACCCAAGTACTCATGGGCATCCACGTAGCCACAAACTTCAAGAATTAGCAGATCCAGGGACAAGAGTTGCTTCACGATGCGGCTCACCTCGTCGAGTCTTGGGGTCTGCTTGTAACATTTTGAACTTGTCGGCAACAAGTGTCTTCATTTCTTGCTCATATGCTTCGCCCGCGCTTCCCCATAGAATGTCTGAGAAATCATCGGTTCTGGGAACATGATCATCTAACCACCAGCACGACCTCCATTCAATCCCAAACAGACGATGAGAGCAAAAGGGGTCGCCTCCAAGATTGTGGAAGGGGACCTGAAACATGACGCGAGCCTCGCCCTCTGGAGAAAGTGATTGCTGGTCCTTGGGGCGATTGGCTCCCATCACGAGATCCTCTAATGTGCCATGCTGTAAATCTTCTCGTGCAGGGGCCACGTGGTATCCAGGAACTCCCTCTTGTAAGAGCTTGTTTGCCTGCTCACTATCGTTGTTGGCTTTAGCATTATCGTAGGCTGTCAGGAATGCTTCCTCATGGCGGCGTTGCGATGCATAGAAACCATCACTTAGTGGCCTCATGATTTTCAAGTCATATACCTGGTCTCTTGTCCATCGTTCATAGTTAAAATCATAAACAGCCGTCAGCTCTCGTTTCCCACTCGGGGCAACCTTGGTGGGCAGGAGATGGTAAATGGCATTTGTCCGCTCGTCCTCTTTGCCCATTCTCAGCCTTGCGGGAGAAGGAGCAAGATTTGGTTCACTGCAAGACTCAAGCAGATCTTTCGCAGTGACAGGTAAGAGTGTCACTGGATGTCCATGGTCTGTGTATAGGGAGGCGCTGAAATTGGCATAACCGCCAGCATTGCCGCAGAGGACGATACAGGTATTACCTGAGACGGATATCCCTCCCTGGAACTCCGTGGGGCTTCGATATTGGGAATCTTGATAAAAGTCTCGCGAGGTATCCAGAGCAAAACTCAGGTCAAATACCAGATCTACCGTGGCTTCAACACTGCCTCTGTTAGAGAGCACACATTGATGCACAACTTTCCCATCCACAACAGCAAACACCATTTCGACTTCAATATCCTCTGCGGTGTATGAGAGCTTCGGCCACCTGTCATGGATGTACGAAACAGGGCGGAAATTTTTGTCAGGCAAGACCGATCGGTTATTCAGGCGCAGCCCGATGCCTGGACAGGAGCCTTGGGTAATGTGGGCTAATTCGAAGATGTCCGAGTTGGGACGAACGTAGATTACTCCTCTCGGACCAAAATCCAGCATGCGCCTCACCTGAATGAGTTCTCCAAACTCGCTGATGTACCCGACTGTGCCCTGTCCATCGCCGAAAGCGATGTCTGTCCTTATAGCAGGTTTCAAGTCTTGTGGCGGCTCGAGGACGCAACCTTGTCCGAGATTGCATTGTTGTTTCGTTGAGGCGGTTGAAGGAGAGGAGTGGCTTGAAACTGAGCCTGCAAACACATCGCCCAATGAGCAGTGGGCGGAGAAGTCAAGAGGCACGACGAACCTTGAAGTGTCCTCCCACTGTTTTGTGCATTCAATGTATCGTCCGTTGTTGCAGTCGACTCCGCTGGGTCACTGTTGAGCTGCAAGGACATGTCGCGACATCCTGGCACAAGGTACCTGGCAGAGGAAGGGTTGCCTTGGAGAGTTTCCTGCTCCGTGTCTTGATTGACGCGGTCGCCAGTCATCTTCCCAACGATACCGTCGATGAGAAGTCTCTGACTGCGGCAGTTGGCCGACAGAAAGGCGAAGGGATCCCATCCGGACGAACTTCAGCTCCAGAACTCAGGCCTGCAGTAAGGCTGGCGCCAGTGAGCCTCAAGCGCGAGATGGCGGCTGAGGGGCAAGCAACCTGGCCGCCAATCGCTACACATTTGGTTCGCTGCCCCATGACTGGTGTGAGAGAAGACCAGAGGCTGCAGAGATAGCGGCACCAGCCTCTCTGAAATCGCTCGATGACTTACAGCTCCACGGCAGACTTATGTCAAAACGTTCAGGGGAGGTAGTAATTTGCGTAGTAGGGCGGACCCTGAAGAATGAGTGAAGTTTATACTGAGTCCTACTGTACCTCGTACTCGGTACGGAAAGTGAGTGCCTGCTCCTAGTGCCTGCTTGTGCGACACAGTGCGAGTAGCACCCAAGTAGCAACGTATGTACCTGGGCTCGGCGGCGCGGCTCCTCCCGCGGGGCATCACCGCACCACAACTGCCTGGCAGGCCACACATCAATCTGGTGCCCACAATATCAAACCTTCAAGTCATGGAGCCGCACAAGTATCCGGCACGGTGCTGGTACTGTGGTCATTACATCTGACCGGCCAGCCGGCCTGCAGCATCTATCTGCCATCCACATCCTGACTTTTCCTGTTCCTTGTCATTTGGTCAACAAAACGCATCCTGCCAGGGTTTCATCAGATTGGTTGGAACTCAAAGAACTGTGGTGCCTACTCATGCAGCCTATTTGAACCTGTGCAGCCCTCAACACAAATCAGAGTACTCCAAACCCCTAATACAACGAAGAGCGATTAGACTGAAATGGATCATCATAAGCAGTCCATCCACCCGATCTCGCACTCTGATCTTCCATTCCTCTCCGACCTCGTCCACACCTGCAAACTCGCCCTCCCCATCAATCGCCTCTTATTCAAAGATTGGCCCAATGAAGCTGCTCAAAAACCGCTCTACGCAGCTGCTGTCGAAACAGCATTCCAAGGTGAATTTGTCGATTGTCTAAAATCAATCGACGAGAAGTCGGGGGATATTCTCGGATATCTTGCCTTGACTAGAAAACGGTCCTCTACTGGGAATACAAACAATCAACCGCCGTCCGGTAAAGGCATCGGAAGTGAAAAGCCGCAGGATATACCTGAATTTTTCAACTCGGAGGTTCTCGAAGCAGTATCCGGGGCGGTGTCTGAGATCGCCCGAAGCGCGGTAGGATTCGATCATTTCGGTATAACGTCTTGTGGCCAACGATGTCCACCTATGCTGACCAAGAGGGAGCAGAGCTCTCATATATCTGCGTTAAGCCTTCGACCCGTCGGCAAGGGATAGGGTCACAACTGGTCCATGCCTGCCTCGAAAGAGCGAAGACTGAATGTGTCCCACTTGTGGTCTGCTCTGAGCCCGCTGCACACGAATTCTTTCTCAAGTTAGGCTTCACGGATACCACAAGCGTGGACATTGATTTGAGACAGTGGGCTCCAAAATACAGTGGTTTTGGCCTATTCAGATTATTTGGAATGATTTGGTCTCCTTGATTCTTAGCCATTGACGCTGGCCAGCAGCCAGCCAAATGCCACCATTCTGGAAAAAGGAGACAGCACTCCTATACTTTCCCCTGCTATGATCAAAGTGCGAGACATGAAGCAAGTGCTCCTATCTCACTCATCGCTCCTTTAGTTTTCCTTGATGCTTGGGACAAACGCCATTGCACACAGCTTATTCCATCGACGTCCAACAGAGAAGATCGCCATGGAAAATGACCCAACACTCCCTCATGCTCGATCTCCCAACACGGCCTGAATGAAGGGCAGAAATCCGCTTGGCCCAGAAGTTGCATCCTTCAAGTGTACGCAGGTATCCCCGCTGCGGGTGATGGCTTCTTTGACAATCTCCAGGCGTACCTCGAGCTCCAAGCCCGCACCTACAAAGACATGCTGGATCGTGCGGGCCTCTTTGGCGGCTTGATCGAAGGCACTTTGTACGTCGTCCAGAGTAGTTCCTACATATACCCGCCTATCAGACCGGGGATATGGGGAGCCTTTCTCGTCGATGTTCGTCTGCAGGAGCCGGGCTTGCGCCTCGTCCAACGCGTTGCCTTTGCGGGCGACGAGGAGGACGGTCAAGGTGGTGTCGAGGGTGGCCATTATTCGTATCCCCTTGTTTTGAAAACCCTGTATGCGGAGCAGATATGGGCTTTTGATGCCTCCTTGCAAAGAAAACCGCAATGGTAACAATATGACGATGATAATATGATGATGATGATGATGAGACAAGTAAGCCACCTCAGATCATGACTGGTCGTTCCCTGGCAAACATCCTCGAATATATTTTATCTTCCCACCCGCTTTCAAGCCCGTTCCATCGCTCTCTTTATATATACATACGTACATATGTATATCCGAGTACAAGGTACCTATGCATGCGGCATGATGACCCTCCCCAGACGGACGGACGGACAAGGCTGGGCGCCCTAAGGGGCGAGGAGGTGCGGCGGAGGCAGACCGGGTGTGTGGGATATCGATCGGCACGGTCAATTCATCGCCCCCTTCGCAGTTCCCCCTTACCTACATACGTAGTACCTACCTACCTAGTACCTCGTACTCGTATCGTCACAGCCGGCTGAGCCATGCTGACCAGAAAGTCGAGGCTTAATAAGCCGAATAGGTCGTGGATCGGGTCAAGGACTTGATTCCCGCCGACTCGTTTTATCTCCTTGGACTCATACAGGTTGCATTTCAGCACTCCCCTCGCTCTCAAAGGGGGTATCGGCTTTCATCTGGCCCTGGAGCCGAGTGAGTGGGTCACCTTGCCTGCCTGTCAGGCCCGCACACCTGTCTACCCCCGGATCATTGAATGATGTTTGGATTCAAAGAAAGGTTTCATTATCTCATGTTCATTGGGGGGTTTCTTGATACAAAGCTGCAATATTCTCCATTGGGAGGACCCGACCTCTCCCTGCCCACAGACCCAGTGTTTAGCAGTTGGCCGCTTTCATCTTGCTCCGCCTTTGTGTCTGCAACAATCTCTATGCGGCCTCACAGTGAGTCTTGTCCATTGTCTCCGCCCGTTTAGAGCCGTGCTGGGCGCGTCCATGGCGGGCTTTTCGTCGACCGGTCCTCTTTCAGCATGCGCTCTGACCACTCGCTGCCTGGCTTTCCACGAGTGCGACACCTAGATTTATCAACATGCACCAGGAGCGTAGAATGAGAAGATCAGCTGGTAGTGCACTTGGCAATAGGCGCCTGGAGAACTCGGCTTCCCAACGCACGGCACGCGACAGCAGCCTGCGTTCGTCTCTCCTGTTGGCTGGAGTCAACCGCGAACAAGGACACCCCAATACCACCTCAAGCTTGTCTCTCTTCTTCTCCCAAGATCCATTTCTTTTGAAGAAACCAGCTCCAATTGTTGCCCAGGATAGCTTGCCCCTTTGGTGCCGCTTTGAACCACACATACCCCGCCCAAAAAATCCAGTAGTACATTAGTTTTGCGCAAATCTCAAGAAAATTTCCACCGGTTGCCACAATTAAGACACTCGCAAAAGGTTGTCATCGGTTCATCAGCACTCCGCGTCTGCGCTTGAGAATAGCTGACCTTTTTCTGGTGACACTTTCCGCACTCCAGAGAAGTACTCACGGACTTCTCTTCCTGTGCCACCATGGCATTATTCATGTTCTCCTTTGCTATCTTGCGGTCTTCCTCTAGTTGTTGCCGCGATTTCATCTCTTCGTGTGACATAGTGACAAATCGTTGCGCGGTAACTTCCCCGGACAAAATGCGCACTCGCAGTCCCGGGTTGGATTTATTCTTGAGGTTCTGGTACAAAGAGCGGATTTTGTCTTTGTACACGGTCGAAGCCGAGGACCCTTTAGCGTCAGGCAGATTGAGGGCAGCGGTCTCGATTTGCTTGGCCAGGTCAAGGATCTGTTTCATGGGAATTTCGGAACCCAGACATAGACCATCGTAGATGAGCCCGATACAATTGTTTCGAGCCGTGTCGGATGTCAACTCGTCGCGGGGTACTTTATCCGTTTTCCAGTTGCGTTTATCAGGTGCAACTCCGGGGCTGGCCGCCTTTGGCGTGGGTGTGGCGGGCTTCTGGGGTACCGGCGAGCTCGTGCCGTTCGACCTCGCCCCGTTGGCGGTAGGTGTAGACGTCCCGCTCGCCAACTTTTGCTCGTTCACCACATGCCGCCAGCGGGATATTATCTCTGCAGCGAGTTGGCTGACTTGAGGGTCCACATTAGGTACTCCCTTCACTTTATTAACGATCTTGCCTATTCCCGTGGCGCGCAAAAGTTCTTCGCTAGGCCGTACGTTTGCCTTTAGGTCACGCAGAATTGTCAGGATATTTGCAGACGGCTCCTTCGCGGCAATAGCTTTCTGGAGTGCCGAGCCCTTGGAGAGGATCTCCCTGCGATCCATCTCGACAGTAGAGAAATGTGTGGTTTCGGCGGAGAGAGCGAATCAGGCGTGAACGGCAGTGACGAATTCCGAATGAGTGCTGAGGGTTCGGACAGAGTCGGCGATGGTGTTTCCCTATTTACTGGATGGTGATTAGCAAGTCAGAGTGAAGTGACCAAAGGTGGGAGAGGATCATGGCAGGCAGAACGCAGTTGGAACATGAAGACTCCCGGTGAGCATCGCACCCCGGGCACTGTGCGCGCAACCTTATGGCCTCGTGGGAAACCTCCTCTCCCGATTTCCTCGCGATGAGCTTGTCTCTTCGGGTGCGCGCAGTGTTGAGCCTCGTTCAGAAGGTGGGATGTGGGCGAGATGCATGAGTACCATCAGGCAGTCCTTACCTGAATCAATATCTCGCTGCGACCATTCCGCACTGTCCCAGGGTCCACGGTCTTGGATAAGTCCTGAGATATGCCGGCCCACGAGATCAAAGCTGGTAACAGAATGAAAGATGTCGCATAAGGCCTTGCGTGGGAGTTGAGGCGAGCGAAATAACGGTTCGGGAGGTGGAGTCAAATGACTGTCATTAGAACCAGGAATTTCCGTTTTCGGATACACCGAGCAAGATCGAGACACCAAAAAGTCTCCTACTACAACAACAGGACTACAACAACAGGCATACAACATACATATTAACATGTCCCGGAAGTGGATTTGACAAAGGCAGCTTGATTTATTTTTTAGTCTCAGAACATACAAATGCTATAGCTGCACAAGATACAAGGGTCAACTCCATGCTGTCTCCCAACCCAAAATGCTTCCCAAGGAGACACTGATCACGCGACCTAATATTCCAGTCGAACTTCTTGACCCTTAACGCGGCCAATGACAATGTCAGCTGCATATTTCGGAATCACTTCGTCGTCGTGAAGCATCTCAAACTCTGTGCAGGTATTAGCAGATGTACCGTCAAATTGGAAGATTGCAGGCTTACCTTCTGTAGCATCTTTGCCCATGTGGCTGAACAGTGCTTGGGGACCACCGGGATGCTCATCGAGCCAGTTGGTGACGTCCATCACGACACCCTTGACGGCAATCCACAGGTCATCCTTCTTGTTGTGTTTGGCGACCTCCTCCAGACTGTACTCTTGCTCTGGGACCTTGAAGTTACTGATGTCGTTGACATCCTTCTTCTTGCCGGGATCTTGGCTCTTGTCGCCGTCCATCACCGGCGCCGCGCTCTTTTGGGATTGCTGTGAGATCGTCTCAGTCCTTGCTGAGGGTCCCGAAGATCCACTACCACTACCCCATTCCACTGAGATCTTCCCGGGAGTGCTGGGATCAATATGTAGCGAGATCTGACCCAGACGCTGAGAGGCTCCGGTAGCACCTCCCTGGGTAGTAAGCTTCTGCAACAGGTATTGAGACGCCGAAGCACCTGCAACACGCCCGTAGACCACACAGCCCAAGAGTGAGGAGCCACCGAGACGGTTGGCGCCGTGAACGCCGCCTGCAAGTTCACCACAGGCGAAGAGAGCCTCAAAGGGTTTATGTTCCCTGTTGAGCACTTGGGCCTTGTCGTTGATCTCCATACCACCCATGGTAAAGTGCAGCACAGGCTCCATCAGTGCAACGTGGAAAGTGTCGTTGATGTCCATGGGCATGTTGTGGAAATATTTCTTTCCCCAAGGATCCTTCTTTTCGCCTTTGGCAATAGCGTTGTACTCCTTGAACTGCTTGTCCAACGCAGCCTCACCGCATCCAATCTCCTTGGCCAGCTCCTTGCCGGTCATCTTCTTCATCAAGCCACGACCGGAGTAGTGCCGGGTATGGAAATCAAGGACATTCGAGGCCTTGGAGTTGAGAACCAGGCGAATGGGCCATTTACCCTTCTCCTTCTCCTCCCACATCTTGCCAGAGACGTAGTCACGGTGGCCGAGATCGTCACAGAATCGTTGGCCGTCGCTGTTGAGCAGAACACCACCTTCACCTCGCAGGGCCTCAGCAGCCAAAAACTTCCACTTGGAGTTGGGATCCTTAGGATCGACTAGACCGGTAGGGTGAACCTGAACCTTGTCCATGTCAATGTCATTTGCACCAATTGCCATCAACATCTTGTGCCCGTCACCAGTGGCGTGTGTGCCATTAGTCGAAGACAGATTGAACGTGTCTGGTCTGTGCTTCTTGAGAAGGGATGTTTCTGTGAAGTCGGCGGCATATCCGCCAGTGGCCAGAACGACTACACCGTCCACCGAGTGCGACGCACCGTCATATTCGTAGGTAACACCGGTGATCAGGTTGCCCTCTGTGTTCAAAGACGTGACCTTGGCCTTCTTGATGACCTGAACTCTCTCAGGGTCGGATTCGCAAAGCTCTTCCAGTCTCTGCATCAGAGCATAGGTGATTGCCATACCGGGGAATTTCGCATCATGTCCTCGGTGGGTTCGGGGGAAGGAGTGGCCACTATACACTGCATTAGACCCGGTGTCTCAAGAATTCGACATCTCACATACCCCAATCGAGAAACAAGAGTCAGGTCGAGATTGAAGACATCCTGAAGCCATTCCACGGCAGCGGCGGATTGGTATGTGAGCACTCGGATGAGATCTGGTCTGGCCTTGTCACGGGCTGACTTGAGCGTATCCTCGTAAAATTGCTTCACACTATCTTGAATGCCGAGATCGACTTGAGTTCGGGTGAGAGCACCGTTGATACCAGAGGTAGCTTTTGTGGAGTTGCCACCGAAGAAGTCTGCGTTTGTGTCAGCCACTGTCTCGTTATGGAAGACTCTCGATTCCACACACTATTCTTGTCCAAAACAAGGACGTTGCCTCCATTCAGGTAGACGGTATGGGCGGCACTGAGGCCAGACACTGTGATTTCGCAGAGTTAGCTATCAATTGCACCAGCATCAAAAGAGGGAGGGTTCCGTACGGCCACCGCCAACAACAATGACACGAGGAGGGGTCATTTTTCGGATAGACAGGAAGTAATTCGAAGGCGGCAATAGGCGGATGGGAGGAGGTGAGAGGTATGGAAAGGAAAGAGAGAAGAAGGATGATGAGTTTTCGAAGCTCGAGCGAGATGAAAACGATCACCTGCGCAGCCAGTAACGGGGACTCGACGCAGTCAATTGTCGTTTATGCCACTGGGCAACCAAGGAGCGAGGAGGAAGACAATTCACATGAAATGAACCTCGGCTTCCCGGTAACATGCCAGCTGCCAGCCGCTGACTGCCAAATATGTTCCAGCTGGTTGGTTGGTGCCCACAACCTTGAATTATTCCGCGTTCCGCTTACGAGTACGAGTAATACTCAAGTGCCAGGTCCACACACAGCGATCTTGCACTCAGCTTCGCAAGAACAAAGAATTATTGCCAGGCGTTGTTGAGTTCAGCTTTTGTACCTTGTGGGATCCAGGAAAGCTTGTCATATTTGCCGACTTCTAAAGGACTGTGTGCCAGCTTGGCCGGGGAAATTTCCTTTCCTCAGTTACAACAGACCAGATGAGGGTCGCAGTTCTCGCCTGTATTCTGTGCCCGGGGTAGTCTAGCATTGTGCTAGGGGCCCTCAATGTCCCTACAAGAGTCGCTCCAGGCTCTGTGCTGGGGTCTCCGCACAAGCCTTCTCCAAGCCCGAGTCGGCGGACTTCACATGCTTCGGTCTCAATGCCCGCGGCCTTCCAGCCTGGCCCGATCCCCGAGGGCCCCTAAACCTGATTCCCCTGTCCACACTCACCTAGTAGGAATTAACCAGTCCGAGGCATGTGAGAAATACCGAGTTTTGGGTTTTAGGTGGTCAGGACACGACCTCAGGTGATGCAATGTAGGAACACGATGTCACATGGCTTTTCCCTTTCAATCAAATCAAATGATCATTATAGCAACTTCTCGAGAATCCACTTGAGATCAAATTCATATTGGGTATCATTAGGTATACTTGTAAGCCACATGTCATGTCCTCAATTCTCTGTACTCCATGCATCATACCTCGTACATGACCAGCCATAAGTTCAAATGTCCATATTTAACAGCCGTCAATCAGTGATCATGTACGTTTCTCTCATCAATCATTAGTCCACACTGTAAGGGTTTAAGAACATCCACGCCGGTGACGCATTAACGATGTTCGGCGGCCGAGGGGGTGAGCATCCCGGTAATGTGTCTGTCCATGCAATTGGTCCGTTGTGGCTTCACCCACCAAGTGCAGGAGTCTCGCCAGGAGAGTGCTGCCTCAAGGTGTGGAAGCACGCGATCGACTTTGATATTGGGTGCGTACTTCCCGAAATTGATTCGATCCACATGCCGGTTGGATGTTTTGAAGTCCCTCCCAAAAGCCCAGGGGGAGAGTCAACTGCGCTGGGTTTTGTCTTTGGTGCGCAGAGCCACTTGGCTAAGGCGGGCTTCCACTGGGTATGAGATATACATTTGCGCCACCCTGCTCATCATCTTCTTCTTGCCTCTCCCTCACTCCTTGTCCGTTGGTCGGACGTCGAATTTGTCGAGTGTCTTGATAAAAGGGAAACTGTCGAAGTCGGTGATCGCAAACTAGATCCGGAGGTCAACGATCCGTTTGAGGGTTGCGCATTCGATACCTGTCTGGTATCATGCTTGGGCTCTTTGTAGAACATGGTAAATCGGAGAGTTTGGTATCTCATGTTTACGAAGAGCAAAGCTGGTGTGAAGACAGATGAAGAATCAAGGTAAAAAGTAACGAAGGAACTGAAAGAGTGACTCGAAACGTTGGAATACGACAGATCAGGGAAGAACTTGAGGTCTCCTACATGATCCTCAACTTGCCGAACGGCCGGCTGTTGAATAAGTATCATTTCTTGGGTTCAAGTTCCGCGGGCCAAAGAAGCCTTTTGCGACGGAGACTCATCATGATGACGCCCTGCGATTTGCGGAGGACGATTCTTGGATTGAGGACAGGAGAGAGGCTAGGAAAAAGTCGGGCTGGGTTCGGAATTGCGCGTTCCTAATAAAGTACTTTGACAGATCTATCACGTGATTCTACACGTGACACTTCTGACCACATCTTGTCCAATCCTAGAATCGTTCGAATCTAATCAGTATCTCCTTGATGGACTACTCATACGTTTCCGCTTCAAGACCAATCCTTCGTAGTGTCACGGATAGTATCCTCCAGGTTCGTCCATCCCGGTCTTCCAAACCGCTTCACAATCTCCTCCGCCCTTCCATTCGAGATCTTGCTGAGATCCCTACCGAGATCGGGTAGATCATCCATGAATTTGTGCTCAGGGTACAATTTCCTGTATATGGCCAGAATATCATTCCAGTTGAAAGGGTTCGCGAACGCAAACAAGCGCTCTCCTTGGACATCCGGACAAATCAGGGCGCCGACGTGGATGCGGGCGTTGTCTTGAACGTTCACATAGTATTGCGGCGGATTGAATGCGAGCTTCTCTTGCCCCTTGAACTCGTTCCAGAGTGCCTTGAGCCAGCCGATTGTGCTTGGTGCTCCTTGATTTTCAGGTGAGAGCACTAGACCCATGTTGCAGTTTGGCAGAACTGTGTTCAAGACAAAGCCAGGCTTCTTCTCTTTCATAAACTTCCAAGCAGCTTGCTCTCCCTGTGTCTTGCTAGCCGAATACACATCGAGTTTTCTCTGTTCGCCTTCGTAGGGAGGAGGAGCCCAGGCTGCCTTGACGGCTTCGTCATTCCAAGTCGATTCATCTGCGCTGAACTCGACATTTGGCTTTGGGCTGATCGCAGCAGTGGAAGACGAAGTCAGCACAAAGCGCTTGACTGAGGGCTCACTGGCCGCAGCTTCGAGTGCGTTCAGAGTGCCGTTTACCACGATTGGAATGCCTTCATTTGGGTCGTACGACACCATCACGGGTGTTGCTGTGTGAATGAATCCAGAGGCGCCTTTTATAGCGTCGTCGAAAGCTCCATCCTTGGCCATTTCTGGCACTTCGATCAGCTCGAACTTGCCGGGACCATATTTGTTGCCAAAATAGTCAATCAACCATGCAGACTTCTGAGAGTTGCGGACCGTTCCCCTGACACGATAGCCAGCCAGCAGAAGCTGATCAACAACGTGGCTTGCGATAAAACCATTGGCACCACTCACGACGACCAGACTTCCTGCCGGAATGGCGCGTTCTGATATGGAACCCATTTGTTCGAAAATGAAGTAGCCCTTTGTCACAACGTGGGAATGTGTTGTGTACTCACAGAAGGTCTTGACAACTGTGGAGGATGAACCTTGACAGGGTTAATCCAGATAGCCTTTATACGTCGCCTTCGAGCCCTCCTCAATGGACCTTACAAGGGTTCACGAGCATTGACGTCTTCTCACCAAGCATCTTGCTTATTCACAGAGTCTTCGAGCGAACCGTGAGTTAAGAGGACAATGCATCAAGACATTCTTGGATATTACATGGCATTCGAGTCCGAATCCCCTCCTGGGTTGGAAGACCTTTGATCCCAGCACAACGACAGCCAATTAGAGACGAGACAAGTTTAACCCAGATCGGCCACAGTGGCCAGGCATGGACTTCCAAGTGGCAGGGGTTTACAACCTCACGATTGCGCATCGGAATGCTTTCAAGGGCGAATGCAGCAATTTTCGCCCGATCGAGAGGCTCTTTCTGGGTCATATCGTATTACTCCGTCCTCGTCCTCGTACTCGACTGTTGGTCATTGGGCTGGTTTCGCTAGGGCAATGAGAGGTTAAGGTAAGTGATGCGCCGTCGTCACCTGGGACTCGGACTTAGTAAAGGCTGCTTTAACAAGTTGCAGCAGCAACATATCCTAGCTCTGGATAGAGAAGTCTGTAGGAGCTTATTGTCCTCGTTGATCGCAAACTTCTATTCGACTCGTGGACTTTCTGGCTGCATCTTCCATAGCGCCTGCCGAATACGGTAGACAAGGAGGGACGACAACGAATGACACAGGACGCCTTCAACGTGGCCAAGCACCGAAGCGACACTGAAGCGACAGATCTTCATCAACGGTCAAGATGGACCAAGCCAAGCATTGAAGTGGCTCGGGAACAAAGTCAAACGTCTTCGTGCCTTTGCCACAGGACGGAGCGAGAATATCTGAATACGAGACATTATCAATCAAACGAGCACTAGCAAGCTAGTCTGGCCTTCTGGTTGTTTGTTGCTGCTGCGCCTCATGGAAAGGGAAAAACGGCTTCGAGCTGACCCCGGATCTATTGTGCAGCGACCCTTTCATTATTGGTCAAATGACGATCGTCCATGCCCCCTCTTACAAGGCTGGATACTTGATCAATCGGATTTTAGACGGATTGCAATTGCTGCTAAGGACAGAGGAAAGTTCCGGCGGATATACACGAAGTGCTGTATCGTTTCGGCGTAGGCGAGCACATCATAGGCTGGGCTGATCTCGGGCAAAAAGCCTTGCAGCTCCTCCAGCTGTTCTCGGGTCGACTGGAACAGGAATGCAGCGGCCAGAATTGCATTTGCAATTCCTCGCCCTCAAGTCCAGAATCTCGCGCATGGGGGAGTCTCGGTCTCGATATCCCAAGCAAGCGCAAGTAGAAGTGGTTTAAATAAGCCACTTCTATTCCACCAACCTCGATTGTTGTCCCGCAAGCTGAGTCATCGATCAAAGGTTCGAGATACCTATTTGGCGCTGAATGAGGCAAATATGCAAAGCAAGGCCAGCACGGGTCATTAGCTTCCATGGCGAAGGACGGCAAGCTACATATATCATCTACAGAAAGTCCCTGGATAAATCCATTTCCATTTACGTCTTCCACCATTCTCCCCTAAGGTGATCGATCATTCGCATATGCCGGAACAGCCCAAGACAAGCAGTCCTTCAGCAAACGTTCCGGGGCACGTCTTCATTGACCAAGGTCCGGAGCCGCGTCGGAGAGACAGATCCAAGCTGGTCTCTAGCCAAGCACGGCGATTTCAAAGTGCAGGAAAACGCCAACAGCAAAGACTTTCAGCGCAGCAAGATGCTGGATATGCCCGGAGCTTGGTTGGGTGGAGGTCAACATCGTCGACACCTCCTGTCGAGAGTCGACGAAAGGAATCCCCTCTAGAAAGCAAGACACCTGCGGAACAGTCGACTGAGTTGGCCGAGTCAAACACGACACAGATGAACCTTGCTCTTCGAACAGGACTGCGAGCAGATCCCTTCAGCGCTTTTCCTGGTACTAATACAAAGGAGGTCATGTTCATGGTTGATTATCGTGAGTACACATAGCCCATGACAAACTTGAGGTTGATTCAGGGACCGTGTTGACCATTTCATCAGATATCCACGTATGGGCTCCCCATAAGGCGGGCAATTTTGACCATCTAATGGGTTACAACACACAACTGGACTTGTGCTGGCCACTTGCGATTCAAGATGCTATGCTGTTTGATGCGACCGTGGCCGTCAGCCAAACAGCGTGGGCTCTATCTCAGGGCAACAGTCCATCGGAGGACAGGTTAATGCTGTATCATCGTGGCTTAGCAATGACGAGGTTGCGACGAAGAATATCTTCCAACGATGGACCCGAAGAAGCTGTCATCTTTACGGTAGGCCGTATGATCAGCATTGCAGTAAGATTTGATTGCATACCCTCGGGTGAGAAGACCAGCTGACATCTGGCAGTACATGTCGAGTGAGGCGGATGCGTTTATTGCCCATTTCGAAGCATTCCGAAACATTGCACAACGTTACATCGACGACCACCCGAACACTGGTGTTGCTCGCGTGGTGGAGAACCGACTAGAGAGGTAAGTCTACAGTCACTTGCAACATTGGAAGACGATCGGAGTGATTGACGCTGTGCAGCTGGAAAGCCCTACACGACTACCGGAATCGAACAGTCCTCCTTCGCAATCACAGCAGCTCATCGGGACCCAAGAGGAGCGACTCGCAATCACGACGAAGTACTCCGCCCAGACGCCATATGCGCGCACACTCCCCGACGTTGCTCTCTGGTCTAGACCTCTCAGCTGAACTCGCCGCATTGCTGAATTCAATGAAACGGCTGTTGAATAGACTACAGACATTGCAGGCTGTTACCAGGCGTAGCAGACGGTCCCTGGAACTTATTGAGCAGTGCCGTGGATTTAGCCAAACACTGCAATCATGCGACGACCTCAGTCCAACGGAGCTACAGCTGTGCTGTGCGCTTATTGGATTTTGTCTACAGCTTCACCGTCGCCATTTTGGAGAAATGTCAGAGACAATAGGGGGAGAAGGGGACCAGTCTGGCTGGTTCGACTTCTTGCCAAGTCCGAAAGACATTGCCAGTACATTTATCAATCAGCAACTCGAAGGTTTCTCTGAGTCTTCTGAACAGAGAATGTGCCTGACGTGGTCTGCCATAGTGCTTGGAAGTTTCCTGCTCCAACGGCAAGACAACCGACTCCGCACAATGGGCCATATCATCCACGTCAACCTGTGGCTCAACCTCAGCCAGGGTTCCGCCGGCGAGCCCTTTCCGACTTCTGGCAGTATGTCTCTTGATGACGGGGCTAGGAGCTGGACCGAGATCGAAACCTCCCTCAACGGACCCTCGAAAATGGGCAATCTCTGGCACACCGATCTCGTGCTGCAATGGCGACGAGACTGGGAAGGTTCTGTCAAAAGGCAGAGACGATGGGAACAGGAGGGGGTCTGGATGCTCGGCGCACCAAAGAGAATACTTAATGAAGAGAGCGGTAGTCCTGGTGGTAAGGGTCAACGGGTGGCGGCGACGATGAAGGGGACCTCGTATTCACCGTTCCCCACGTTATCACTGGCTCGGTCTGGTGAGATTGACGTTATTGAGTATCTGGTATTGAGGGAGGCGAGGGACTCGTTGCCCAGGATCGAATGATGGCGTCGCAGGAAACAAGGCAGCCACGCTTAAGTGTACATTATTATTGACGGTATGATTGAGGAGCACATGATGATCGGGACTAGTCTTTGCGCTCGAATGTCTCTTTCGGTTGGTTGTGTGGTTGGACTATCTCTCCTCTGGAATTCTCTCGATGGTGCCTTGACGTAAGTCACTGTAGAGACAAAAGCACTGTGTTGACTTGACTTGATCCTCAGCTCCCCGACATGGGGTTGACGCGAGGAAGACTGGCTCGTGTTCTGTTTTCCTTTTTCTTTTCTTTCTTTCTTTCCACAGCCTCTCAATGTCCTCCAAACACCCAGTTCCTGCCCTGAGGCTGAGCCACCCACGACATTTCTCCTCTGCCATCTTCCAGACCTTCCGGATTTTTTGGAATCACATCTCACCGCACTGCACGATCCTGACGTCCAGCACGGGCCGTTCGCCCTGGCCCCTCCCCCCGGGCCCCGCGGTCCTCGTATTCTCAATCATGCGCACGACCTTCATGCTCTCCTCGTCGTCCGCGACCTGCCCGAACACGACGTGCTTGTTGTCCAGCCAGGGGGCGGCCGCGCAGGTGATGAAGAACTGACACCCGTTGGTGTTGGGGCCCGAGTTGGCCATGGACAGCAACCCGGGGCGAGTGTGCTTTATGGCAAACGACTCGTCGGCGAAGGCGGCGTTGTTGTAGATGCTCGTGCTGCCCGTGCCGTCCGAGTGGAGGAAGTCGCCGCCTTGGATCATGAAGTTTTTGATCTTTTTGGTTCCCACAAAGGAGGTGGAGGGGGAGTTAGTTGGTGTGTTTGGTTGAAGGGAAGGTGGAAAGAGAATGGGGAGGGAGGGGAGGAGACTATCTAGGTGCAGGTGTGGGTATGAAAGAGGGAGAAGGGATAAAGACTCTGACTCCTCATTCAGCATGGCAAAAAGAGAGTGCTTTCCAGTCATCATTCATCATCCCCTCCCTCCCCTCCGTCTCCGCTCATCAGGTAGTCGACAACTTCGACCCGACATGACGAACGCTCAGGAAACATTTTGAATCTTCCCTTCCCATCTCACTTTTCCCTCGGTCTCCCTCGACAAAACCCTCCAAACACCTGAGAATAACCAAACGAGGAAACAAAAAAAAAACTTACCACCCGGTGGAACTTGCTCCCCTTATACCCCATCGGCTTGTTGCCCATGCCCTTGTGCTCGCCCGTGCAGAACTGGCGGAAGTTCTCGGCCGTCTTGGGCACCGTGTTGGAGAAGAGGTGCATCTTTATCCGGCCGAGTGGTTCGCCTTTGCGGATCGATGAGATTAGTTAGTCAGTTATAGAGAGAGAGAGGGAAGGGGGCGAGAAAGAGACTTGGGGTAGGGCAGGGGGATTGTTGTTGTTGTTTGTTTCCAAGGATTTTTTTTTATCCTCGCTGTAGCGGAAAGAGAGAAGCAGAGGATCCTCCCATTCATGACTTACCGCCAATCTGAATGTCGAAAAATACAATCGGCTCGCCCTCCCCCGGTTTCGGGACGGGGATCTTGTCTGTCGCTGCTGTCGCCATGGTGGCTTGTGTCGTCGATGTATCGATGTATGTATCCAAGGATGTAGAAGCAAATGTGTGGGGAAATGAAGGAGAAACAAATCAATATCTAGAGTGTGGAGCACAAGGCTGCAGTGGCAAGGGATCTACAAACATGCAGCATCCACCAGTTCACGCGATTGATATCAAAAAAAAGGCATAGTCTTGGGACATCATTCTATTGGGGAATCTCATGGTCACGTCAGTTAACTACATAAACATAAACCAAGCATCACTTTCATCATCACACGGTACCAATATCAAGATCCTCGTCAACCACCCAACGCTAGACGCCCTCCCTCGTTACCATACGCCCGGTGCCCGCAGCAGAAATCCCAAAGCAAGGCTCAATAGGCGGTAACGTCGCGTCTCTTATCCTCTCTCCTCCAGAACTTGAGACCTTTCTTCCTCTTCTGCTCGTTCGGTTCAAGCGGCGGTGGGATGATGTACGGCATTCTCCGCGGCCCGTCGCCTTCGTCGGGCAACGTCCTCTCCATCCACTTGGGATCGGGTATCTCGCCAATCTTCGTGCTGGCTGTCATGAATGTCATGGTCGATGTCGGACGCGCCCGTGATTGTGTCGTGTGGGGCCTGCTGTGTAGCGGGATCTTTGGCGGTGGAGGGGGTGGTTGCTGGACTACACCTTGCTCAGGAACGGCTCGCATATCCTCAAAAAAGTCGCCAGGCAGGATGAGCATGCTACGTTGACTCTGTGGCCGTGGGTGTTCGCTTGACTTGCGTCTGTTGGCTGGCTTTGATCCTTCTGCTCGAAGGGCTGTTGTTTTACAGGTGCAACCGGATACTTCGCTTGCAGATTCTTCCTGCTTAGCCTTGGGAACACTGGACCGGGATACTGACGACTTCGACAATGTAAGATCTGACTTGGATCGTTGATGCTTCTCCGTCTGCTCTCCCCTTGCTTTCTTTGCAGCGGCTCCAGAGACAACTGAGGACCCGCTCCTGGATCTCACCCAGCCGCCACGAACTAGTAATGGCGCTGGAGGCGGCCTTGTAGTCTTTTTGGTCGACGATCTAGAACTAGATTTGTGTTCTTTGTGAGGATTCTTTTCGACAGGTTTCCGGCTCTCCCTCGACTCAAGGGCTAGCCTAGACGGTGACACGAGGCTGAGACGCGAGCCGAGCTGTCCGATGGCGGTCATAGTGTCAACAGCAGCGGTTTCCGAGAGGCTGAACAAGGTCCTCTTGGATGATGATATCGTCCTAGGATCTCCGGAAAGGGCATGATTGATCAAGTTGATCAACCCAGTGTTGAGGACAAGAAGCGTATGGGCCAAGCTTGACTGAGCAACGGCGTCGCCAACTTCAAATCGAGGGCCGAATTTTGCCACTTGCTGGTCGTATTCATGCTTGATCTCAACAGGCCGGTTCCTCAACGAATGTCGTAGCCATTCTTCTTCTTCGGATGGACGAGGAAGTCTGGCGCGGGGTTTCCTTTTCTTTCCTCCTAGGCGATGGAAAATGTCCAGTCCACTGCCAAAGGCCGAGATAATGGAGCTCACCACGGAGGAGACATCAATTCCGCCCATGTTGCTGAACGGTAGGACGCCTTCCAGAGTTGAGGGAATCTTTCACATTGCATTTAAAGAGGGAAGCAGACGGGGCGTCCGCAAGCTTGGGTCGACTCGTCAGTGGTAGGAGAAGATAACGCTCAGAAAGAAGGCAACATTATGAGAGAGTGGGAACATTGAGGAGCAAGGAGCAAAATGAGGAGGGCAACTCGCGGAGTGATGCTGCTGGTGTTCAGCTCTAGGACTCGGGGAATTGGAAGCCTGCATGTGCTTTGCCCAGCGCCTCGAATGGCAATTGCAGGAAGAGTTCGACCAGTCAAGGAAGCGGTGCATGGACAGTGCTGGTGGATCGAGGGGGCGAGCCGTCAACTATCACGAAAGAGATACAAGTCTCGCAGGATTGCTGTGTGAGTGGTAGAGAGACCCGGGTGGATGCTGCGAAATCGACCAGGGCGTTTGTTCCAGGCGCCTGCGGAACTGGAGCTTCATCGAATCGACTACACAGGACGCCCACGGGGCGCAGCAATGGTAGAAACATTATGCAGGAAAACGCATTTGGTCGTCGCATCTGTTGGAGGGATGGAGAGAAAAACGTATCAGGTCGTAAACCAGTCGGTGGGAGAGAACGACGAAGGAACCCGTCAACGTCTGAAGCCCCCATGAGGCTGCAGCTGGTGGCACGGCTATACTGCTGGGCGGTTACTTTGTAGAGGCACCAGAATCACCGGTGCACCTAGGTAGGCAAGTAAAACGATTAGGCTTGACGGAGCACTATTGCCACCGCCGTCCCATCCCCAGACTGCGGAACTGCACCACATAATGGAGTTGAGCCTCAGGACAAACCTTTTCTACAGTGTGCATAACCAGCACTCTGATTCCATTCCTTATCCACCACTCCAGTCAAATTCTGTCATTGCCTGTACCACCCCTTCGCACCCATGTCTTCTATTGGCCCCCAACTCCCTCCGCACCTGCAAAACCGCAAGAGAAGCCTTGATGAAGACGAAGATGAAGACGCATCGTCCGATTCCTCGACCGGCCCCCTTCCTCTAGCAAAACCTGCGCAAGAAACTACAAACCCTTCCCCAAAGCGGCCTCGAGTTGCAGGTCCGACCCTCCCACCAGCACCTTTAGATGAACGCCCACCCTCAAGTCCTCCACCAACAGACGAAGACCACTCGGACACAGATGACAGGGACGACGATTTCGGCCCCAGTTTACCCTCAACCAACGACCACCCTACCAAGTCTTCGACGTCTCCGTCGATAGGTCCGCGGACCTCTACGGACACAGTGTCGGCAGCGCCAATAAAGCGTGACGAATGGATGACAATAGCACCGTCTAACGGAGACTGGTCGGCAAGAGTTGATCCCACCAAACTGAAGAATCGTAAATTCAATACCGGCCGTGGAGCCAAGGGTCCATCACAAGTTACTGGAGGCTCAGGAGATTCTTCGTGGTATGAAACACCCGAGCAGAAGCAAGCAAGATTAAAGAGGGAGGTCATGGGCATCAACGATGCTTCTACGTCGGCCAGGTCGGCGAGTTCTGGTTCAGCGAGAAATCCTCATGACGAAGCCACAGCGCGAAGATTGAAGGAATACAATGTAAGATCTTCCCCTGTGGGCAATAAAACCCTCCTTTTGTTCTCTCTTCTCTGTCGGGATTACGTGGCATATAGCATTTTGCCGTACACCGTACTCCTTTGTACTTTGCGCCTTCAAGCCCACGTGCTGAAAGCTGATTGTCTTACCACCATTTACAGGAGACTCAACGGGGACCATCACTCTACTCCACCCACACGGCGTCCCAGGACAAACCTCTGGACGATGATCCCAGTGCTCGTGCCTTTGATCGAGAAAAGGATATAGGGTCGGGTTCGACGATCACCGCCACTCAGCGAAGGGACATGGTCAAGAAGGCCTCAGATTTCTCATCGAGATTCGAGAAGGCGAGGTATTTGTGAGGTAATCTGTGCTTATCCCTTGGACTCCTGATAGTTTCGGTAAGCTCCCACCGAGGGCTTGCTCTGTCAACCCGAGCTGAGCTCAACTCATTTTGCCCGTGCCTCATGCGCCCTCGTGTTCCGGTATGGACCTAGCAGAGTGGAGGGAGCGGTCACAATCCGGAATCGAGGTTCGGTTCATCGCCCTCGAGAAAGAGGTAAGGGGAACTCCGTGCTTTCGTGATCAGCGGCACCTTGGAGGTATTGGGCGTCGCCTATACCATTGTGGAATGCGATGAGCGAGCTGAGATTGCACACCGTCTCGATTGAGCGGAAAAGGAGCAATTTACATAGGGAGCGGAAGCGTGGATGGCGGTGTACAGTCACAAGGCGACGAGGCACATGACCGTCTGCTCGCACCATTCTTTGATGCTGTCGCTGTCCCCACTCACATGGCGATTTCCATCTCACTGCCGATCTGATTTTGGTTCGGAGCTCTGGACTTGGGTTCCCTTGAGAGACGAACCCGGTGCAACGGCCCCGCCTTGATCCCGATAGGGGAAAGCATTGGTGCAAGCGAATTTTCCTGGTTGGGTTGTCTAAGGCTGTCCTCTCGCAATATTCTCTCGACAGGGCAATAACCCTATTTGCCGCCCTAGAGGTGTCCAGATTGCGTCTCCCCACAGGTATTTGGCAAGTTTGGACTTCCAATCTTTCAGAGTTGGCCGACTCCTGAGGTTTCAAGAAACGTTCCCGCCCCCGCCTTCTGTTGATGATTATCCGGACATATTCCGGATCAGTGGCATGGATTTCCCTTGTTTGGTGGAGACAGTACCTTGTCACGTCCATCTCGCACTCGATACCTAGGTCTTGCCAAGGCTAGTCTTGAAAGAGGCCCCTCGCTAGGGTCCCAGGACTATTTCAAGGTCGTTGGGGCATCGCGATCATGGTGCCTCTTTTGGTCTGTTTCCCTTGACGATGGCACAAGCTGCGACGTGTGATAAATCTCGGCGGCATGGCTCCTGAATGATACTCTGCAGCGACGCTGCTGCAGGGTTGTGAAATCCCATCCAACCATGTAGTTTGCTACCAGGATTGACCGCGGTAGTCGAAATCAAGATGCAGGGATAGACAAGACAAGCTTTTGGCTTCCTTCTCGGCCTTATTTCCACCTGCCCCAATGAGGTTGGCACGGCCTTTGATGCCGCTCTGTGTGCGACAAAGGTGTAGTTTGGACCCCAGGTTTCACATCATTCTGGAACAAATCTGAGAAGCGAAGCGCAAGGAAGACACCCATCGTTGACGGCGGTTCCGGTTGTTCTTACTGTCCGTGGTGTCCCTAGCGTCCCAGGTCGTCTCCTTGCTGGGATGTGATGCTCCCGCTCGCCTCGTCCCGTTTGGTGCTTCTCCTGGCCTGCCTGTCTCTGTCATCCAAGTCAAGTACCAACTACTCGCATGTCCTATGTACATACAGGGCGAGGGGAAGCGGAAATACCCCAATGTTCCTGGGGGTTAATATGAGGGCTGCTGCCGTATCTGGACGTATCCCCGTGTGCGTTCACATGCAACGATGCGATGCACCGACGAGTCCTACACCGAGTCCTTTGTAGCGTGTGTCCTCTTCGCCGTGGCTTCTTGTCTTGGTGGTGGATGTCGGCGTCGGCGTCGGCGTCGGCGTGGTCCCGTCGTGTTTGATCGGAGTCCCGTTCGTCTTACGAGCATCTTGAATGTTTGTCAGTGCTTGATAATACTCGAGGTCATTACTCGGTACGCGTGAGGATGTTAGTAAGAAGTGAAGAATCGGAGGGATCTACCGACCTACGTACCAACCTGATTATAATTGTGCCGAGTAATAGTACCTACCTACCTAGTCGAGGTGCATACTCTGTAACTCTGCTCGTTGCTCGTAGCACGATATCTATCTACTCCATCCTTTGGTCCTTTGCTCTTTGGTCCGGTCTGCCATTCTCTCCTCTCACTAACCACCCAACCAACCAATCAGGGACTCCCTGGACCTTTGCCCCCTTCGGTACAAGGCTCACTCGCGCGCACACACTACGAGGTACGGGGACAAGTACTCGGTATTTGTCACTCACCCCGTGGGCTGTGGCGCCGTGGCGCCGTAGCTGTGGGATGTGGGATCGTGGCCCTGTAAGGCGCCGACACTGGCACTGGCGCCGGTGTCGCGCATGTATGTACCTATGTGCCGAGTACCTCGTAGGGATGGATAATGTACCGAGTACATTGATACGAGTAGTTAGTTAGCTAGCGCAATGATACCTAGTACCTACCGATACGAATACTGAGTATTGAGTATTATTCTTGGGTGCGGAGTATCGAAAAGGTTAGAGCCCTTTCCCTTTTTGAACCTTACGTCGACTCTAATTACTGAGGACCGGACAAGGGAGTATTAATTACTGCACATATCACGACGAGTAGGTAGGTAGATTGCCAATGTAGGTGGTGCCTTGGCGCGCGGACCGCTATTCCCACGTACTACTAACAACAGTAGTGCGGAGTGAGTACCTTCTCTTCTGTACATGCACATGTACTGCCCCATCATCTGTCACCCGCCATCTGCCATCTGTCACCTGTCACCTGTGCCTGTCTGTGTACTCGGTATCTGTACCTCGTACCTGATATCTGCACCAATGCCAGTGCCTTGACTATCCAAAAGGGCCCCCCCTCGGCACTGTGGCACTAGGTACACCAACGCAAACGCGCCTCTGCCTGGCCTCAAAACTAGCCCTACGACCCCGTCAGCCCTACCGCGTACTAACTGTCCGACGTAGGTCCAAATAGGCATTCATTTACCTCGTACCTTTTGCAGCCCCCCCCCAGCAACTCAAACATCCTACGACTTACCCTAGCTTGCCTAGTCACCCGTTAGGGCGCGATTGAGATGCCGGAGGCAGGACGAGGAAGGGGAAGCGGAAGGGGGGAGGGACGAGTCGTTTTTCGTAGCGGCACACCATCACTCGCATTCATTATTTTGCTGGAGCGAGTTCTCCGGCGGAAGGGAAACAAAAGTTCCAGTTTGATACCAGGACATGCCTGATACGGGATACCTGGTGACTAGGTAGGTTCATCACTGCCAGGTGTCTATGTGCATACCTTATGTTTACCAATGAATCGTAATACTCAAAGGTAATACGAGTAAGGTGTGGAGGAGAAGTACAGAGCACCACGTATGCTCAGAATGTGTTTCACTAGTACATACATACGTATGTCAATACCGAGCACGAGGTACACGGCGTGAGTGTGTGTGTGGCAAAACCCCCTGTTCCGGTCCCGTGCCTTTGATCGTCTCAGCTTTGGCATCGATCAATGTCCAGGTCCAATGTCCAGGGCCATGTCAAGGTCTAGATCCAAGTCGAAGAGTTGACCTCATCTCGTGACAAACAATGACTACTCGGTACGGAGTACTGGATACCTAGTCGATAGTCGATAGTATCACTTGATTGCCGCCGCCGCCGCCGCCACCGCCCCCCGTCCACGTTGCTGTCTCTGTCTCTGTCATCAACCCCCAGATCTGTCATCATCGTTGTCAACATTAACAAAATCAAACACCAATGAACAGAAGTGAAATAGATTGTCTGTCGGCATGCCCCGAACCACCGTCACGGGGAAAAAGGGGAGCCCTATCTTCTACGAAGTCACGAGGTCAAGGACAAGAATGACAGCAGAATAGAGTGGCAGTAGCAGTAGCAGTGAATTCTCATTCTCGCAGGGTTGAATATCAGATCATCCCTCTCTCCCACCCAACTATCCAGCCCTCGATCCGTCCCAAGGATCCATCCATCATCACGACCCCCCCGTGCTTGTCTTGGTGCTGGTGATGTTTCTCGACTACGTCCAGACGGGCAGTCACTCGCGTTGGGATCGACATCCTTGACCTTTTCCTTTTCCTTCTCCTTGTCTTGTCTTGTCCTGTCTTGACCTTTTCACCTGTCATCTGTCATCTGTATCTTGTCCTGCCTGTCTATGGATTGGTGATTGATTGATTGATTGATTGGTTGGTAGGTTCGCGAAGGAAAGTGGTCATCTCACTCTACCACCACCACCACCACCACCCCCCCAGCCAGCAAACCAGCCAGCATATCGAGCGGATCGAGCGAGATGACCATTCCCAAGGACAGGACAGGACTGGGCTGGGACTGAATGTCTACTACTACTGGTAGTACACTCGCTACCGTGGGGGAATTTAAAGTGATTACGCTATAATCATCGTCTTATACAGCCACTCTTCACTCTTCACTCTCCACAAAGGCTCCTGTGGTGGCCTTTCACATGTACTCTTGGACTTGTCCCCAGGACATATTGGCCAAAGGTCACAGATCGCAGATCACAAGGCCAGAAACATCCCTGCTTCTGCCTATACCCTGGCGACGGGAAGGATGCCCATGCCTGTCCCTTGTTGTCTCTCTCACTGCCTCTGTCCATATTATCTCATCATCTTCACCCCCCTTGGGTGCCCCTGATACCCCCGATATCCGGTTTCAACCGACCATCCCCAGCGTGACGAGGCCCTGCGCGCTCTTGCCCTATCTTGCGTTTGCAGGCTCACATATCACCGCCTCCATGTCTCTCCACATCACCACCCCTGCCTCCTTACCGAGTGGTTTCACTGCCTCTCGCCTGCCGAAGTAATCGCGGATTCGCGGTTCCACTCAAAAGACCAAAGACAAATTTGAGGTCTACTTGCCCAACCACTGTACGAAAGGGGTTTCAGCAGGCAATCCAGGGTTGTTGCAAGTGCAGAGGGAGCAGGAACCTCGGGAAAGCGTTTATGCCGTGTACTTTGTGGCCCACGCTCGCCAGGCTACCCACAGGCGTTGCCAATGCATGTCAATCTCAGGCGGTAAGGACTGTGTGTCTTAGACTTGGAATAGAACATCCCATTTATATCTCGGACCACCAATAATGGAATCGACCGGAAGTTCAGCGTTCTGCCCCCAGCCAACAACTGATTTCATAGTGTGTGGCGACGCATCTTCGAAGGCGAATGTTAGGGGCGCAGCAGGCCATGTTCCACACATCTTCCGGCTGCCTGTGGCTGAGAAGTGGTTGGTCCGTCGCGCAAGAGGTCCGCGAAAGAATGCTGACTTTCGCAAGCCTTTGCCTGTAAAATACTGTTGAACAGTTCAAAAGATATGCCTATTCACACTTTTGTCTTGGGTCGAAAGATCAAGGCATCCTTCGACGGCGCAATCCCACAGGAGCACCCTGTAGAGAGGGGTCTGACACCTCCTCCTTGAAATCCTCCGATGCGGATGATTCTGCACAATGGCTACAGGTCATTTAGTTTGGGGCCACTAAAGATTGGGAGCAATGTACTTACCCACTGCGCCGAGGGGCCGAAGGGACAACTCTGTAGATCCAAGGTATCCTGCAAAGTCGGACTCGATTCATAGGGGAACGCCAGGTAGTTGAGACCTGCTTGTGTACTTCGTTTGTCGGTGATGAATGCTTCCACCGGCCGGATGAGGTCGCGCTCATCTTTGAGACCAGCCCGTTTGTTGTTGATAGACCGAGTGTTTTCAATCTTGATAATCTTCCTGGCAATCAAGTATGCCGTGCAACTGGTCCAGTTGTTCTCAACCACACGCAGACCGTTGAGGTGTTTCAAGGCCGCCAGACGGGTGCCTGGATCCCGGCATTTGGTAGCCGTGAGAAATAGAGGGGGAATATATCCCATGTGGTACTCGAGATTTCCCAGGCCGGAGAAGAACTTGGTCGACTCGTCCCTGGCCCAAATCTCGGCAAAAGCGTCGTACTTGTCCACAATCCACTTGAATTCCTCCGTGTATTGTTCGTAGACGCTCTCCTGCTTGCTCGACGACACTCGAAGCATCACCAACAGCATGGTGTAGTGAACTCGGAGCAGCTGCAGGGCCAGACCGTATCGTTGCCTCTGAGCATCGTTCCGACTCGACTCGAACGTTTCAAAGTGCGTCCGCCACGACTCCAGCAACATTTCCACTTGATCCGGTGGGGATGGTCTCCACTGAGATCTTCTGTAGTCCATCATTCTTGCAATATGGTGGCCAATACCATCCAATGCATGATGGGCTCTGTGGATGATGGTGAAATGGTCGACCCACGGCAATTCCGCGCTGCTGTTGATGAGCGTGGTACAGGCGCACTCGTTGATGGGAAGATCGGCCATGCCGTATGTGGGCGCTTTGTCAATGTAGGCTAGAAAGATGGGGGCTATGGCTTGAATGATCAGCTTTGCGCCAGACGAAAGCTGAAAGTCTGAGGTTCGGGTAGATTTGGCCCATTCATCGATAATGTTCAGGCCTGCCTGTATGTGCCGTAGTCCAGGTAGGACTGAACCTTTCATGAATTCGCAACAGGCGAATAACAGACAAGCCATCAAAACGCTCTCGATCTGGGGAGACGAGCAGGTGGCTTGGATAGCCTTGGTGTAATGGGTCTGATACACCGAGTTCTTTTCGAGAGGGACACCTTCAAGGGCGGACGCCTCGACGACAGATGAGGTAGCAAGCAGCATGTGCTTGACAGCAGGTTGAGCAACACCAATTTTTGGCAACAGCTCAGCCCAGAAAGAGTGACCTGGTGATAGAAATGAGTCTCAAAGCAAGACTGGCGGTGATGGGGACGTACCAAAGTAAGAGGAAAAGATGGGAGCGGCTTGTTCGACCCAAAATTGAAAAGAACGTCTATCCTCGGAATCGCCAATAGGTGTAAGAGGAGAAATAAATTGAACAATGGCCATGGGCGTCGTGTTGTTCTTGTTGGTGGTGGTGTCTTTGACTTCAGACGCCTTTCGAGGTTTGAACAACCATGTCTGCGGAGGTTGATAGCCTTCGCATTTGCGCAAAGAGTCGGTACATTGTCGACAGGCAGGTTTCCCCTCGTCACATTTTATTCGACGTTTCTGTTCGCACCAGAAGAGTTAGAATGTAATCAAGACCACCCAGTATCAGTCGGTGGGAGCCGAAGTGGTGAACCACGCATCGTCCGGTGAGGCGAAATTGGGGGTCTACATACCCTACAGGTCATACACCCCGTTTTCACCTTCTGATGTGGTCGTTTCGCGCGCCCTTGAGCCATAGTGCCATAGCAGGATGTCGTGGAAGTTGTCGAAGAGTTGCAAGAGGGGGAGAAATGGACACCGAGTGCACGGACGCGACAATATAACTTGTTGGTCAGAGGTTGCAGAGGTGGGAGAGGTGGAAAGGGAAGTTCCGCAGTTCAACAGAATGAATTGTGCCTTGAGCCTGTCGGGCTAGTGCGATAATAATTACAATTAGAGCCACCAAAGGGACCCAGAGTCACCTAGAGCCACCGAAGTGCCACCCAAGTGCCACCCATGAGCCCTACCCAGCTACCCAGACACCTAGGGTGCGAGGTACTTGTACTCGATCAGGAGTTGGTCGGCACCTGGGGGCAACTGGGGGGTCACTGGGGGGCACGGAGGCCACTGAGGGCCATTGAACCCACTAGTCACTCGCTATCGCCCGGCGCGACTAATAACCAACAGAAACCCTGGGGGAGTTGCCGATCTGATCTTCCAGGTGCTTTTGGCTACTTTTGGCTTGTGTACCCGCTACCCGTTGTCCTCTTTGGGCTGTAAAGATTGCTCTTGTAGATGATGGCAAAAGACATGGGTTTTCACTCTCTACTGCTCTATTCCTTTCTTTGACTAACCCTCATCGTGTTTAAGCTTTGGGATTTGGGAATCCTTTGTCGTCTCGACTGGCTCTGTGCATCGACCTATCCCTCCTCGATACTCGGGGCTTGATGACCGATGGAGGAGGATGTGCCGGACAGGGAACAAGGAAGAGAGTGAGAGCGGAACCCTGGGGGACCCACGACTCTCCCTACACATCGAGAACATGTACCTGGGTGCAAATGGGGTTTTGATCAAGCGAACACAATCGATGCCAGATGATGCATGCTTACACATTTCCAAGACCTCGTACAGTGTAATTCCTCTTGAATTCATTGGGCTGAGAATATAGGCCATAGATGTCTTCTCAAAGCCCACAGGGTGTCTGATGTGCAAAGCCAAGTTGCCAGGTTTCGGGATTTTGAATCAACGACAACACCCCCGTACAGATTGGTACCGTAACATCGACATGGCCAGAGCAATACGAGTTGATGCTGGGCATTGCGCTAAGCTCTAACGAAATGGGGATCCCCAGGAGGATGGAGGAAGCGGGACGCTGCAAGGGGGACCAGTGGACCAGTTGGTGCCAGGGCCTAGAATTATTACATATTCATGCCTACCTAGGCTGGTCTGAGATGGCCCCTAACGCTCCTCAGGCTCCTAGGGTTTCTATGGAGGACTACCGAGTACTAGATAGCCTATGGGGGCTCTTTTGGAATGACCCTTCTCGTACAAGGCGCATACTCTTTCTTGGGGTCCATCTCTTTGCTCTTCACAGACTCGTACTTGTAGCTACACCATGTGCCGAGTACTTGGCGTCATCAAGGCTGTGCCCTCTTGATCTTCCGGATTCCGAAGTCCAGTTTGCCCTATCTGTGGATGTTCGACAACATACTGAAACCTAAGGTTGGCATACCCACGGCGGCACGTAGTGGACAACGGGCCTAAGAAAAGGTCCGGCATCTCGTAGGTAGGTGAGGGCAATCGGAAGCGCACGAGGCCAGGGAGATTGTGATTTGCCTCGGGGACAGGATCGAGTAGCCAGAATGGGGACCGGAGAGTAACTAGGGACACTTCAATTCGTAGGGTACGGAGGACGAAAAAAGAGTTTAGTGACAGCGTACGTCGACCTTTCTCCCAAAAGATTAGAGAATGATGATGCGCTTCATCCCACAACATGGAGTACCGAGTAATACATATTTTCAGAACTTGGGCCGAATGCTGGTGACTAGTGCTGAAGCGAGGCAAGCAGGGTGAAGTGAGGTGAGGGGAGCGGCAAAACCGTCATCGCCGCCCTTGCTTGTCCTACGCTGCCCTGCGCTTTTTTCACTTCATGCCACAGTGTTCGCAACCACTTTTCACCTCACAATATCCTACAATCACCTCAATGCCCTCATCTATGGGACACAGGTTTCTACACCACCACCTGGTTCCGTGAGATACACTAGCGCGCTCTCTTTTGCCTTCCAACACCTCCCGAAATGCCTACATCAACGCCGCTCACGTTGCTGGTCCTCGCGTTGACCTGCCTGATCAATGTACATGCTCTTTACAGCAAGTCATCTCCAGTGCTTCAAGTCACAGCAAAGACATACGACTCTCTGATTGCACAATCCAACCATACCTCTGTACGAATCCCCCGCCCTTGCCTCCCAATCCACTGGCCGAAGCTCAACTGATTGACCCTCATTGTCAGATTGTCGAGTTCTACGCCCCATGGTGTGGCCATTGCCAAAACCTCAAACCTGCATACGAGAAGGCGGCAAACAACCTAGCTGGCCTAGCCAAGGTCGCGGCCGTCGACTGCGATGATGATGCCAACAAGCCTTTCTGTGGTCAGATGGGTATTCAAGGCTTTCCAACGTTAAAGCTCGTCAGACCGGGTTCAAAGCCAGGTCGTCCTATTGTCGAGGACTATATGGGTCCCAGGTCTACAAAGGGCATTGTGGATGCGGTCAAGGACAAAATTCCAAATCATGTCAAAAGACTGTCGGGTGACACGTTGGACAAGTGGTTGAACGCCGAAGATGTTCCGGCAAAAGCTCTTGTATTCACGGATAAAGGTACAACCAGTCCCTTGGTCAAGAGTTTGGCCATCGATTTCCTCGGCAGCATCGCCTTCGCCCAGGTCCGGGACAAGGCTACCGCTGAGAAGTATGGCGTCGTCGAATTTCCTGCGATTCGACTGATCCCTTCCCATGGCGCGACTCCTGTTCCGTACGACGGCGAGATCAATAGAGACTCTTTGGTAAACTTTTTCAGCCAGGTTGCTCCTCCAAACCCCGACCCAGCACCGAAGAACACAAAGCCAGCCAAGTCTACAGGCAAAAAGTCCAAGCCATCATCATCAGCTTCGGCCGCATTCTCCAGAGCGTCAGCGGCCCATAAATCCTCCGACTTCGAAGAGCATCTCAAGGGCTCTAGCACCATCGTACTTGACGATGACACTTCTACTGAGTCCTCTCTACCGATTGTCGAAGTGGACGAAAAGCCAATGATTGTTCCAGAGGCTATCACGCCGATTCCCACTCTCTCAACCGAGGCAGAGGTAGAGGCTGCTTGTATGATGCCAAGAAGCGGCAACTGCATTCTGGTGCTCCTTGCCGATCCGCAAGATCCGCCGTCTGAACCAGCAACATCGGCATTGGCGGCATTTGCGGAAATCAATCACAAGCACAACATGCGCAAGGCCAGTACGATACCCACTTATGCTGTACCTGCTGAAAACCAAGCTGCAACCCTGATCAGAAATGGCCTGGGCCTTGGACAAGAGGGGCGGATCGAAATCATTGCAATGAACATGAAGAGAGGTTGGTGGCGACGATACTCGAGTAGTTCTTATGACGTCCTTGACTTGGAAAACTTCGTTGATGCCATCAAACTCGGCGAAGGTTCCAGGTCAGCCTTGCCCGATGGCTTTGGAGCATCGACAGAGAACTTTTCGGATCCTGAACCCCCAGAGACGATGAAGGCCACTGAGCCCATCGAGACAGCCGATGATAGTGAAGATCTTGCCGACCCTGAGCCAGAACAGAGTCCAGAGCCCGAGGCTACTAACACTGTTATCAGTGCTGCTGCCCCAGAACCTGAGCCTGAAGAGAGCCCGAGCGCAGAGCATGATGAGCTCTGATGGTGAAACCAAAAAGACTTTCACTTTTCTGGTATATCTCAGGTCAACTACGCTCAAGTTGCGCGTCATGATTTCTCTGAATCGCACGTCCTAGTGAATCTCATCGAGCTGCTAAATCACAAATGTTGTCATTCGACATCGCTCTCTTCTCTCATTGTTCTCTTACCTCGATCTCTTCCCAAGTTTCTCCTCCATTCTTTCATCTTTCACTTACCATTCTCTTCAAATACTCACTCGTTTGAAATGGGTTTGAACGACTTTCATTCTTCCCTTCAACGTCCAAGCGTGCCCTAAGCTCCTACTGCTATCTGCCCCCTTGCTGCCGCCAGTCGCTCCTCTCAACTTCCCCTTGATTTCTGGTATGATTCATTGCGAATTTTGGCTTTGAATTATCGGCTCTAGTCATTCTCTTGCCCTCGATATATTGGATGTTACCATCTTGCCGCACCACCAGCTGACGCTCTACCTCAGGGAATGGAGACCGACTCGCAGCCTGCAAGCACAGCCATGCAGTCACCGACACAGTCCTCGCAGAATCGTGGTGTAAGGGTCGGAACAGATGTCCATCCTGAGCAAAGATGCGTTATCGAAGTCGGAATCATCCGAGAAGAGGTCGATGAAGCCAAAACAAGTGCCGGGATGACTGACACGTCGTCGGCCCCAGATCGAGATGATTCAGCAGTTCCCAATCTTGTCGCCACCATCACTGAACAGCCCCGAATCACTAAGCCCCAGATTGAGACGATGGGTACAACTTATAAGAACTCCCGCGCTGCGATCAGAAAGGATCTTCAGTCTGGTTGCTTCGAGATCCCACCATTCGTATCCACCCAGAACATCGACGACCCTACACAGGAACCCGTGAGGTACCAGTTCCCTCCAGCTCTAATGCCATCCGGGTCCCGATCGCAGCACCGACGACGGTTTGATCGATCAGCCCTTCTGCCTGATAGCAATCTTCCCTTCTGTACACAGGTTATGGAGCACGTGAAAGACTGGGCGGAATGGGGAACAAGAATTCGAGACGACCAGAGACGGAAGGAAGTCCTCGATCATGTTTTTGATGTTTTATCAAAAGCCTGGTACGAGGCATTGCGTTTGGGCTACAATCCTGGTACCACCCCCACAAAGGGCGGAGCACCTCAAGTTTCCAGCAAGCGCTCTGTACAGCATGAAGACGAAATCCCCGCTAGATTGCCGCGCGGAAAACCTCGCTCAAAAAGAGATATAAGTCCGACCAAAATGCCCGTCTTGGTTGCGAGCCACAAACACGGTCCAGCTTGGGCAGTCACAGCTGGTGAACTCGAAGAAGTTGGTATTTCTGAAAGTAAGCTACGAAGACGGGCAGCTGCAAAAGACTCTTTGGGAGCTGTCGAGGAACTTCTGGACAAAGTCCTCGAGGACTATGGGGGGAAAATCCAGCCCAAGGATTGGCACCAGATCGTGGATGTGACACGACTAAACCCTATGGGACGAGATCTCATGGTTTATTGCCTGTACGAGGTGCTAAAGACCCGCGATAACCTCAAGCTGCTTCAGAAATACTACAATGACTTCAACACTGTCAGGCAGAAGGAAAACACCAAACGACGTATTGACGAAGAGCAAGAACGTCATGATCTATTTGTGGCTCTGGCGTTGGAACTTGACGAGGAAACCCCTTCGCCAGGAGATTCGACCGCGTCTAATTCTTCGACCAGTCGTGAAGGATCAGCGGATGGTGTGCCTGCGACAACTAAGGATGAAAGCCTAGTGAGGCCACTCGAGGTACTTATTCGCCTGATCAGGGGGGTTCTTGATGCGACTGATGTTTCTTCCATCGCCTCTAGTTTCGAGTACTCTGGGGTTTCTCGAGACCATCTTTTCACAGAAGCCTCGCCTGTGGGTACGTCGAGAGCTTTCGGCGAGTGCAAGCACATTCTGTGGGATATGCAGCCAAACGTGCAAGAGTGGCTCAGATTGTCCAAGATCGCGGAGCTGGCTATTGAGCAAGATGGAAACGTTGATCTGCGTACACAGATCCGGAACCTGGAGCTGAAGATACTGGACCAAAAAGAGACGCTTATGAGCCGCGCCCCTTTTCCGACGGCCGAGCAAATTGCCAGCACAAGAAGTGATGATAGGAGCAACGCCCGCACCGAGCACTTTTCGGACGCTATTAGTACCTCTGCTACATCTATAGCTGGTTCACCGACGACGCAAGATGTGAGTCGAGTGTCGTCCGACAACGCCGCAAAGCACCGTCTCGATATCACCGATGAAGAGACTGCATTACCACCCACGAAGAAGCCAAAGACGGATCATGAGAGAGGAGTTGTGGACCACCCTATTCCCATGGTGGATGAGGAGCAGGTGAACCGCAACAGTCATAAAGCCGTTACACCAAATAACAAGGACGAGGCGCGCATTTCTTGTGGCAGCCCTTTTGAGATAGCAAGCAGAGAAACACGTCATGACGGCCGAGTCAGGCTTCACATCCCGCGACATTTCAGACCAGACGATTTCACGACCAAGAGAGTCTTCTGTCATCCAAAAGGATTCAGATTCCGCTTCACAGCTGAATCGACCTTGTCTCAGCGAAAGTCGTTTAAAGAAGCTCTGGAGATGTACATAGAGTCTTCAGTTGAGAATCGCGAGGAGAACATCTTCGGCCGGTATGAGGTTGTTGCCGATCCAAACGATCCTGGAAGGACACCGGTTGTCCATGGTGTCTGGGATCTGGAGAATGGAAGCGAGCCGGAGGGATTCGAATGGTTCTACCAGGGTGACGGCACATACCCTGTCACGGAGAAGGAGATATTTCCACTTCGAGATGCAAAAGACAAGGAAGATCTGCCTACCCCGGCACCACAAAACAAGAAGCCCGTCGTGATATTGAAGTTGAAGAATCGCATGCAACGAAAAGTCTCCGACTCGCCAGCCGGTGCTGCCACTGGCACGGACACCAGCTCAGTCATCAAACCCACGAGTATGGCAGGTGCACGAGACAAGAACAAGAAACAAAAGACAGACAAGCAGAGACGAGTGCGCTTTACCGTGGAGCTGCCAGCTGTTGCGCACGCCAATTCCCAACAGTCGACCTCAAACCGACCGAAGCGAAGCGCCGTCTCAAAGAGATCATACAAACTTGAAGATGATTACTACTTCCCTTCAGACTGATACAGTGCTGTGTCATTCTCGTGCAGATTGTGCTCAACGGCCAGATGATGATGATGATGATGGATGATTTGTGTCTGCTGCAGAATTGGTGGTGATGGTGGTGGCGTCAATTCCCCATCAACGACCCACTCACTTACTCATTATGATCGAAGGGTGTCATGTCATGTCAGCGACACTCATCCTGGTGGCAAACGAAAGAAAAGCTTTCAGGCTGCTCGGCCGCCTTTGCCGCCCTTTTGTTCGTGGAACACACACACACACACACACACACACACAATCCACCTCTTTTTTGACTTTTCTCACACGCGGGGCTTGCTTATTTTTTGTGAAGATGGAGAAAGGTGACAAGGGAGGCGGGTTGGGTACCGGGACCGGGACCTCGTTCTGGTTCTAGTATACCGTGCAAGTCACAATTTTGCACACACGACATTGGGAAATAGGATGATTATGATGATGATGATGCATATTGAATTGACGTGGCACTTGCTTGGGACGAGACTAAGACTGAGACCGGACGAGCCTTGGGTTTCTTGCTTTTGTGCTTGGTTGCTTGGTTGCTTGCTTGCTGTGATGTCGCCGTCTTCTTCATCATGAGATCAGTCGACGTCGAAAGGGAATCTAAGCTACCTAGTTAGCTAGCTACGATACGATGCAATTTTCTCCATTCCCTCTCTCTACTGGGTACTAGGTATACCCGAAAAAGATGACGGAGGCAAGAGCCAAGAATTAAAAGTCAAGCATTGTGATAATGTTTGTGACAAGGTTGACACTTGAGTCTTGAGTCTCGAGTTCGACCTGACCTCGCAGTTTGGTGTTACGTTAGCCTTGCGTTCGATTAATGGCTCTTTTTCTCAAAGAAGATGCTCTTGTCCGGATCCTGGTCCTAGTCCTAGTCTCGAACCCCTGTCAAAACGCCCATACATGACGAGCGAGATAGATCCTCTCTCCAGCACAAAAGCAAGGTCGACGTGAGAGGAGGGAATCAATCATGCTTTTCTCCTTCTCTCCTTATCCTTGTCCTTGTCCTTTGTCTTTCCTGTCTTCTTCTTCCCTCCTCCGCTCCCCTCTATCCGGCCTCCTTTCTTGTCTTTCCGCCTCTTCTCCCTGTTGTGATCACCACCTCGAGCGGCGGCGTCTTCGTCTCCTTCTCCACCGTCACCTTCCGAATCGTCAATCTTCCGCTTTTTCACTTTTCCACCGGCACTTTTGACGCTCACGACGGTGCTGTTGCCGGCTTCGCGGACCTGTCGTTCGGCTTGCTCCCAGGCCCGGTCGTCTGCGGCGCTGGTGGTGGAGATTTCGTACCTGCACCGATCGAAAGTCTTATTAGTTCAGAGTGTACATCTCTCTCGTGTCTCGTCATCGGTTGTCTTGACATTGGGTTTCAGGAAGGGGCTGCGTAGGGGGAAAATGGGAAAGAACAAGCACATGAGGATTGGGTAGATAGCGGATAGGATTGAGTTGCTGTGTGTATGCGGCAAGAGACTGAAAGAGACTCACTTGTCAAGCGGCAACGCATCGATCATTGCCCTTTGTTTCTCTCGCATTTCTGGGTCGACTTCTTCCTCATCGTCTTCCCCACCGTCATCACCATTCGCAGGGCCCAGGGGTGCAATGTGTACCCTGCCACCGCTGGGGTTTGAGTTGATTGCCACCTTGCTATTCGTTTCGATCTCTTTCTTCTCGCTCAAGCTCGCCTCCACCTCGCTACTCAAAACTGCCCTCAATGCCGTGCTGATCTTCCTGACCACCTTCACAAACATAGCTAACAGCTGGTTGCTCGGCAAGTTCAGCTCCTTTTCCACGTCACTGAGGTCCTTCCTCTGCAATCCGATTGCCAGTAGTATGCTCTGCTGCACTCCAGACAGACTGACGTTGCAAGGTGGGAGCTTGAGGCGGCCAGTAAAATAGAGGTAAGCGAGGGCAGGTAGCAGGTCGAGGATGACGTGGTAATCAAGCAGGTTGTTGGCGTATGACTCAAGACGGGCAAGATCAAAAGGCGAGAAGTGGGCGTCAAGATCGGCTTTGGTGAGAGGTTTCACATTCGTCGAGGATGACTCGTCAGGGCCAGATCTGGTGGCTCGCGAGGCGGACTCCGAAATAGATAGTCCTTGGACCGAAGGAAAGGTGCGGAATTGATAGGACAGCAGAGTAAGGAAACGTTTGTGGAAATCTTGCGCATAAGCCGCCAGCCACGAGTTATCTGTGGTTGTGCTTGTCGAAAGAGGCCGGAGCATGACGCAGGAATGCTCGCCCGTCAATTCGTTAGGCGTTTGCCGCAGATACACGGGTGCGAAGGAATGTCTTTTCCAGAATTTATGGAGTGGCTGTGTCAAGCCAAACGAGACACCGAGATAGTCTAAGCGGTCGGGTCGCCGTTCGGAGAGCTTGCTGAAAAGTGGCGGCATTTCGTGTATATCGCGTACTTTGATATTGTCATCGAGCAGATTGGATTCTTCGAGTTCGGCGTCTGTGACGCGCGGCATGTGCTCTGCATCCTCTATTGTGGTCTCGTCCGTCTCAGACAAAGAGGTGAACTTGCCCTCGTAAAAGTCCCTCAGGAGCTCCAGTGCCCGTGACCCATATCCCATATTCAGGTAGTCCGGGTTCGTAGCAATTCTAACAACGCGGCTACCTGACAGTCCGGCAAATTCCGAGTCCTGGAATTGTTGACTGACCAGCCAGGGAATCAAGTCGCCCCCTGCCCTCTGACCACGGGACAAGCTGCTCAGAACCGACTTTTTGCTGATCCGACCCTCGAGAGCGACTTGGATGACACACAAAGGCTCCGGTAGTTTGTTTGCGTTCTCAGATATCGGGGGGATCAGCACAAAGAGTTGATGTGCTGGGGCGTCAGACATGAGTTGAAGATCATTGGGAGAATTCTTGTAATGCGACGCAACATAAAGCGCCATCATTTGTTGCAGGAACTTTTCGGAGACAGGATGAAAGGAGAAAAGCGTATCACGGTTGACATGGACCAATTCACATGTTGACGGATGAGGCGTCCCTTGGGTATTCATCTTCGACTTGGGCAACGTGGCGTCGAGACATAATAGCCGATTCAGCCATTTCTCAACACCATCTCCGGGTGCGTAACGGATAGGTTCTGACAGCGTGATCTCTCTCAAACTCCTTCCGCCGGTATAGACTTTGGCGCCATCCTTGGCTGCCTTGCCTGTCGCCTTGTCTGCAACCTCGACATCGTCTCCATTAGTGCTAGGTCCACCCCTAGACTGCTCTCGCAGTTGTTGGATGAGTTTCAGCGACAGCGAACGGCCAGTTCCCTCGTAGCCATTGATGGTGGATGCCATGAAGACAAGATAAGGCCCCATCAATTTCCGTACCAGCGGCAAAGGAATTGCTGCTGCTTCATCGATGACCACCAGTTCTGCTTGACCGAGGACATGGGCATCTTGAGGTTGAATATACTGGATGGTTTGCCGATGTTGCCGGTGGACGTTGATCCGTACGATGGCTTTGTTGTAATCCGGATTTGTTGATTGCAAAATCGTATAGTCGACATGATCCATATACTCTAGGGCGTCGAAGCCTTTGATGACGAATTCAAACAATGTCTTCAAATTTTCAGGACTTGGTGAGGTGATGAAGATGTTGCTGTAGCCATGAGCTATCGCAGCAGCAACGGCCACTCCAAGAGCTGCTGATTTCCCTCGGCCTCGAGCCGCCGTAAGTGTGACAGTACTCCGGAGGGTCTTCTCTGATATCGCATCGACAAAGGTAAGAAGAGCCTTCGCTTGATCGACAGTTTTGGCAAGAGTAATCAGAGGTCCGACTGGTCTGCTGTCCGCCAAACTGTCTTTGATTTCCTTCAACTCCTTCTGATTCGGCAGCACACGTTCAGCCTCGCTTTTCGGTGGGGGCAAAGGCTGAACATTCTTTCCTCCGGATATGGGCAGAACATTGAGCTCGTCATCCACCACCAAGCAAGACTCGCAATTTCCCAAAGAGAGAATGAACCTCTCATTGAATCTGGCCACCACATCATCATGGGCTTCTGTACGATATCTCGAATGGACATCCATAGACATTGTGTATAGCTGCTTCAGACTTTTCATTCCTTTCAGCAGGAGGAGAACCAATCCGCCGCCTTCAACCGTTTCCACAGTTCTGGCGAGGAGATTCGGTGTTATGGCCTCGAAATCCTGAAGAATACACATGCCATATGTGTTACCAAGGATCTTGTCCGTCTCTTTGTAGTAAACATATCGAATATTGTGCAACGTGACGAACAGCTCGAAAGGATCTTCAGTGTCCGGGTCTCGAATGCCTCGTTTGATTTCCTTCCTGATTTTGGCTTCCCGCTTTTTTCGGTGGGACGTGAAACCTAGGAGGTCTTTTTTATAAGCCCACAAGACAGATCTATTCTGCTTGATATCGACCGAGGACATGATATAGTGCAGGTGAACAATAACATCTTTGGCTCGGTCGCCCACCACGACGATGAAACTGCGCTTCTTTTCCTGAATGCCATTGCGGATCAGCGCTGGGATGCGGGAGTCGATGGCTTTTCGAGGCATCTTGGATCTCTCCCGGCCCCCCTCCGCTCGAAGCTTTGACGTAGGGAGAGTGGAATTCTCAACTAGACACCCGTCAGTCCTGGGAATTTGTCTGGTAAGAAAAAGTTCAGAAACATCTCCAAAAATTTCGCCGCAGTTTCCTATCGGAGACAATGTGGGGTGGCTACCTGTGGCTACCTATGGCACCTGTGGGCTCGTGGGGTCCAATAATTTAGGCGCAAGGGGGCAAGGCTATCCTCAATCCTCGACAGCCTTGCGACCCAAGCACCAAGACACCCAAGACACCGGACACCCTAGCCTCGTCTCGAGTTTAACACCCTGAACACAGCCCGATTGCCATTACCTCGTACTGTTTTTGCGCATCAGAAATCGCTGTAACCGCGCAATAGTCAATGATCCTCATTCACTAGAGCGCGCTGTGTTCGTGATGTCGTGCTATAGAGGAATATTGCCCATGCGATATAGTCTCTCAACACAGATCTGTTTGGGTCTCTTCCTTTGACATTTCGTTTAGGCGCAAGGGGCGCGGTCGGTCATCATGGCGACAAAACTCGATATTCTGTGCTTCTGGTGAGCATTTGCCACTTGGTATACTGGCAGATACTGACTGCGACAGCCTATCATTGCTGTTGGCAGCATCCCTAGCACACCTTGTCCCGCTTTCGACTGCTTTCGACCGACCCGTTCACACTGTGATCCTTGCGCTTACGGCTTGTTCGTCCGCTTTACCGAGTGCCAGTCGGGCAATACCTCAGTTGTTCCCGTCTCCAGATGCAAAGCAAAAACAAGGCCAATATACGGCGGTGCCTTTGGAAGAGCTTGGGGAGGAAGCCAACGGAAGGCTGGAATACCTGGAAACAACATCCGCACAATACAAACACACTGGCAAGGTTCGCGTATCGGTACTGGCCCTAGCAGTTGCTGCCTTGTCCTTGCGCATAGAGGTGTACCGGCGCATTTCACTGGCTACGGAGTGCACCATCGCCAGTGTCGAAGTGTTTCTGCCATTCTTAGTGGCAGTCTATGATTGTATTAGGTGTCAGCGCCCAATCGACTTGCAGCATGAGGAAAACCCCGACAATTCGGTTTACGAGTCCTTGTCTGCAGCTGCTAGAACCTATATTCTGAGACCGCGAACTCGGTATCTCCTATGGATGTTGATGGTATCCTACGGATGTTACCTCACTCACGGCCTATGGACTTCAACAAACTCGACCTATATCTGTCCCCTTGCCCTCGGCGATTCGAAGACAATCCCGCTAATGCAAGTCTCTGCCCTGGTGCTGGACCTTTGCCTTGTCCTCATTGCCTACGAGACTATCCCAAAATCTGATGGCAGGGGTCTTTCAGGACGACGATGCGTAGTCCTCTGGAGCTCAACCATGATTGCCACGTCTGTCGTCTGGTCGATTACGGCTATATGTGTGTACATTTTCAAACCAGAGTACCGGCGTTGGCTGTTGTTTGTATTTCCACCGCTGGATGTAGGCACAATCTTTGCCATGGGATATCACGTTCTTCTTTTCTGCCTTTTGTCTATATCTCTTCTGCACAGTGTAAGTCGGAGTGGACTCATTCGCAAAAGCTATACTGACTTTCCGCAGATTATGACTTACGGCGCATTAGACATGACAACGTATCTGACCGCTTCCATCACTATGATACCCGCTCTGGGGTTTATTTGGTCACACAGGAATCCTTTTCCTCAAATACCGTTCACAGCGACGACGGTATCCTTTTTCTTAATATTTATTGGTCAATGGGCATATCGTTGGATACAGCAGGAACTGGGTATCAGAGACGTGATGCGACCGTCGCGGCAACTCCTCCTGCTTTGTATCCTTTGCGGTGCCATCTTTCCCGCTTGGCTGAAGAAAGACTACGTCCACTTTCACCCGATTGATATGCTCATGTATGACGCCACGCTTCATCATAATAAGTATCTTGAATCGGTGGGGAGTACCTCCTCCCTCGCGGAGGCCGTGGCAGAATATAAACACAGATACAACCGAAACCCTCCTCCAGGCTTTGACACTTGGTTCGAGTACGCGAGGAACAGGTCTGTGCTGATAGTGGACGAATACGACCAGATCTATCATGATTTGCTGCCTTTCCGCGCGATCCTGCCGATTGATCTGCGAAGCCAGACGTGGAAGATGGTGTCTAACCCATGGAACGAGATTTCGGGGATTACCATCCGCGACGGAGAGGCAAAGGTCCAAGAGAACGTACTGCCAACCCATCGATGGATGCTGGAGGGTGTCGCCGTTCTCATTAACAGCTTCGCACGGTATCTGCCCGACATGGATTTGGCGTTCAACTTGAATGATGAATCTAGGGTCGCCGTGCCATATGAGCAGCTCAGGTATTTCCAAGAACAAGGCCGAGCACAGGATAAGAGTGGTAGCTCAAGTTGGTCAGCCGATCGCGCGTCAGGCTGGCTGCCAGTGCCCGAAAAAGAATATACGGAGACGATATTTCGGGACAACTCGTGGCGCAACAGCTTCCATTCCTTCGGCTCAGTAAGCTGCCCTCCTTCCTCGCTTGCACGGGCGTCGCCGCACCTTGCATCCCAGTCTCACCTCTGTGGGAGCTGCGTGGCTCCACATTCTCTGGGTCAGTTCGTGGGCAATTGGTCCGATGCAGCAGATGTATGCCATCAGCCAGATCTGGCCCGACTTCACGGCTTCTACCTCTCCCCTGCAGCATTCAAGACGAGCTACCAGCTCATGCCCGTCTTCTCTCAGTCAAAGCCGCACGGCTACAGCGACATCCTGTACCCTTCGGCTTGGAACTATATGGACAAAGCCGTCTATGCACCCAGCGAGCCTAAAGGGACACCCGGAGAAGAAGGCTATCACCCAGGATTCCCTGACCCCCCGTTCGGGGAGAAAGAAAACGTTCTGTTCTGGCGTGGCGCCACCTCTGAGGGCGTCTCCTCCAACAGCGGCGCCTGGCGAGGAATGACCCGCCAACGCTTTGTGCACATGGCCAACAATCTGACCAACCATCCCCACGATGCCGCGACTGTCCTCCTTCCCAGCCCGGCAGACCATTCCAAATACCAGTATCAGACGATCCGAGGAGGCGACGTAAAGAAGCTGGGCCTGAAAACCGACATTGCCATTGTGGATTTTATCGCCCGGTGCGGCGGCAAAGACTGCACGGACCAGGAGCGAGAATTCAACCTCGTGCGACCCACGGATTTCCAAGCGCACTGGCGGTATCGGTTCCTGTTCGACCTCGACGGGGCGGGCTTCAGCGGCCGCTTCCTGCCCTTTCTCCACTCGCGCTCCCTGCCCTTCAAGACGGCGCTGTTCCGCGAATGGTACGACTCGCGTCTCACGGCCTGGCTGCACTTTGTGCCGCAGGACCTCCGCCTGCACGGCGTGTGGAGCACGCTGGCGTACTTTGGGGGTGTCAACGGGACCATGTTCGGCCACAAGATCTGGTGGAAGCCGCACGTCAAAGAGGCCGAGATGATCGCCGAGGCGGGCCGCGAGTGGGCGAGCAAGGTGCTCCGGAAGGAGGACATGGAGTCTTACTTTTTCCGCCTGCTGCTCGAGTGGGCGCGCCTGACCGACGATAACCGGGACGAATTGGGCTTTGTGCTTTGAGCCTGCGGACTTCAGCTCCCAGCCCTCATCCTTTTTTTGGGGAGTGGGGGGTCTTTGGCTTTTTGGCCTCTGGACCTTTGCGCGTGCGTGCGATAGGTATCGTCGTTGTTCTCTTTTTCTGAAACATGAAAAGGAGAGAAAGAAGAAAGAAGAGAAGAGAGGGGAAGAAAAGAGAAGAAGAAATGATAAATAATAATCATTAAAATAATCATTCCAAAAAAGCTAGCTCGTCACTCGGCTTCTTCTCTTTCTTTATGTGCCATCCCGTCCCCTCAAAATTTTCTATTTGGGAGGTTCTTATACAAGGATCTCGGGGAATAGGTCGTTCAGCAACCCTTCTATTTCGGCGGCGTCGGAGGCGTGCATGTCAATGTCGATGTCCATACCCATACCCATACCAATGATCATATCCATCTCCATGTCAAAGTCCATACCCATAATTGGGTTCATGTCCACAGGGATCATCACGGTCTGGACGCCATGTGCGAATTGCGCCGACGGAGGTGCTGCTTGAGGTGGAGGCAGAGCTCCCTCCCATTGCCACTGCTGCGGGTGCGGCTGCGGGTGCGTCTGCGTCTGTGTCTGCGGTCGTGGATCGTTATACCCAAAGTCATAGTCATAGTCATAGTCATAGTCACAATCGAAGAGATTGTCACTGTCGAGCAGGCCGTCCATCCACTCCTCCGTGGCGGAACCCATCACAGGTAGTGGCGCAAGAGGTTGGGGACCCTGCGCGTGAGGGCGAGAGGTTGTCATTTCGTCTCCTTCCGGGATCGAAAGGGATCTGGACATGGACATGGAACTGGATGCAGCAGAGTGTGTTGGATTTGGTGACGTTGTCGCCGTCGCCTTCGCTTCGAGAATCTGCTCCGCCATCTCCCGCGGCGTCACGCCCTGGATCTTCTTAAACACGCGCTGTAGATGCCACTTACTCAGGCCGACCTGCGCGGACAGCTGGGCGAGGCTCAACGGCTGGGCCTTTTCCAGCGCCGCTTGACGCACGAGGTGTACCGCACGCTGGATTTTGGCGTGGATGTCCTCGTTCTCGTTCTCGTTCTCGTTTTCGTCGTCGTGGCCGTCTACTGCCGCATGGCTATGTTGTTCCCGTTCTTGTTCCTGGCCTTGCTGATCCGGCGCAGGTAACAAGACGGGGGAGGTGGTCCTCGGACCAGAGAGGGATTCCGCTGCTGACGATGAACCTGGAGTCCCTTCGGACCGAGGAGACGGCGCTGAAGATGTTGACGTCGACGACGACACGACCTCACCACCACCAAACACAGACGCCTTTGCCCGATTCGGCTTGCACCGCTTACAAGCCCGGAAGCCACCCCGCTCCGCCTGTGCGGCCAGGTCGAAGAACCGGACGTTCGCCCGTCGAGCCAGCCGCGCGGGGCAGTCTGGGCGACAGTAGATCTTTGTGGTGACGACGGCGTAGACGAACGCGTCGGTGGCGTGGGCATCTCGTGCCACCAGGGCGCGCCAGCGCGACGGTTCGCTTCTGTATGTATCGAGAGGACAGGCGGATGGGAAAGAAGAGGATGATGATGATGATGACGAATCCTGACTCTGTATGTCGCAAGGGCTGGGGAAGACGTTTGCCGTGTTGTCAGATCGTCGTTGTCGTCGCTTGTTGGAATCTTGGTGGTGCTGCTGGATAGGAAGAGGAACGGAGGACACCGTCCCCATTGACGTCGACATTGACATTGATAAAGGATCATACGTGGACTGAAAACTCGACTCGTCGTCATAAGGGTATGAGAATGGGAAATTCATCGTGGCGCGATTAATGGCGGCGAGCATGGCTGTGGTGGCGATCTCTCTCTGTACCAGGTACGTACAAGGAAATATCTCGGTCCCTGTGTCGTGTACCAGGGTACACTGTCTTTCTTTTATTTCCCGTCCTTCGTTCTGGTTCTGGTTGACTCGAAATGTGTCGACGCTCAAAATTCTGCCGTCGTGTGATCGAGAAGAACGGCCTGTGTAGGTACAGTGGCAGAGAGTGGGTGGTAGACATCAGATATAGCGAAAAACAAGTGGAGGAACTCCGAGGACCGGGGATACGGCTGTCAGTTCTGATTGGTCATTTCCAAAGCAATGCGCAGATCAAGAGGCTTGACTCACATGTCGACCGAAGAGCCTCCGCGGAGTCAAAGACGCGCTTATATCAGGCACGACATCCATGTCAGTATGAATTTATATTCATGTATGTATATATTAGCGGATAATCCAACGGTAGTTTGCTCGAGCAATCCCTCTCAACCAGTTTCTATGTCTCTTCGGTAATGATTTCCAAACATCCTCAGCCATCTGCTTGCGCTATGCCGCCATGTACCTTCTCCCAAAGAAATATGCCAATGAAATACTTCCTCCTGTCACCTCTCCTCGACTGCAATGCCCTTGCTGTCTCCTTCATCTTCTACTGCTGGCTTTACTTCTCCGGCTCCTTCGGCTCTCCACCGAGATCTGACTGACGCTGTCCTCCGGCATCACCTCCCGATCCGTCACATCTAACTTGGCCAACTCTTTCTGTTTGGACACCATGCTCGCCGTCTCCGTCTTATCGTCCTCATCGGTCATCTCACCTCCATCGCGCACGGGTTTGAGCTTGCCTATAATCGTCCTTGGCCCATTCGGTCCAAAGTTCGACCTCGCAGAAACAAAGCTTTTTCCGGTATCGGAACCTGTCCATGTTGCCGCACGAGAAGGCGGAAGGGGATATTCGGCAGGGTCTCTGCGACTGTGCTTTGAACTGACTCGACTCGCAGGCTTTATCGTCACCTGCGAGTCGTGATTCGAGACATAGCTAGCCGCCTTGGATCCTGCTTTGGACTGATGCGCAGACGCATGACTGCCCGCCTTGGAGGCTGCGTGGGATTCATGGGCCGAGGCATGGCTCGCTGCTTTTGAACCTGCCTTGGAATCGTGCATCGAGATATGACTAGGCGCTTTGGATCCGGCATGAGACTCGTGAGCTGACACGTGACTTGGTGCTTTGGATCCTGACTGCGACTGGTGCACCGAGATATGACTTGGGGCTCTGGATCCTGCATGGGAGTGGTGCGCAGAGACGTGACTTGCTACCTTTGATTCCGTATGCGTGTGGTGCGAAGACACACGGCTCGAAGAACGATGAACGGTCTCCGACACATGCAACACCGTCTGTGCTTCTTCGTCCTCGGCCGCATTATCTTCAAACTCATCGCGTCGACTCCTTCTCGATCTGTTGCTGTGTCGAGACTGCGATCTTGACCTCGGCTGATCTGCCGACGAGCGACCACTGAGACTCCTACCAAGGCGACTTAAACTGCTCGCGCGGGATCTCGAGCGTCCGCCACCACCAGACGCACCCGAAACTTTCGATTTCACCGTCAGTGCAGTCGGAGCACGGTAACTTGTCGGTGGCGGTGCATTCATGCTCTTTTTCGACTGCCGCGATGCTTTCGAGGCGTGCGAAGCTGCGTCGAAATCGCGAGGGACAACCCCAAGGCCAACTCCAGAATCCACGCTCACTCGCCTCGCCACTGAAGCAGGGCGGATTGTGGACGCCTCGTCGGCAAAGGTGTGAACTGTCGGCGCCGGCTGGTCGTGATCATACATGGTGATGAGCTTTTGCTCGCTGGGGTCCCGGGGTGTGTAAGTGTATGCTGAAGGAGCTGGCTCAATGGCTCGATAGCCAAATTCAGGAACTCCGGGATACTCGGATGGGACAGTTGAGTATTCCGCACGCATAACGTTGACGGGCTCGGTGGCACTGCGGCCGACGACGGAAGGGCGAGGAGGAGGAGGCACAAATTTGTGCTCCTCTACATCGTCACGGGTGTTTTCCTTGGATCGGTTGCTGAAAGCGTAGTGGAGGGCGGCGCCGGCCGCGACACCGAGGAGGGTACCAACAATGGCTTCACCTGCTCCGCTCCCACCACCCGTGGAGTTACCTGTAGATGGCGGGGCTGGAGAGCTGAGATTGGGTGCCATGCTATTGACGAGGCCGCGGGCCACATTCGCAGCGTTGCGAGCTTCGTTGATCAACGACCCAAGAACATCCCCAGACGGCTTTGGCTTGGGTTGAGTATTTTCAGGGGGTACACTTGCTGGAACCGAGACATGCGACGGAGCCTGCGAGGCAACCTGAGATGGTGCTCTGGCACTCTTCGCAGCGGAAACGACGCTTTTTGGAGGTGCCACAACAGAAGGGGCTCTCACAGTCGCACTGCGATGGGACACCATAGTTCGCGTGTCGGCATTTTCCTTGTTCGCATCGTCGCCAAAGGCAGGTCTGTAAACTGCCTCGATGGAATTCCCATCAAAGTCGATCACTGCGGCCGAGTAATATCCCGCAGCATCCCGCTGGCATGGCTCTCCGTGTATCTTCCCACCAGCCTTCAGAGCAGCAAGGAAGAAATCCTGCACCTGTGCCCGAGAAGCCGCAGGGAAAGCCACGTGCGCGGCCCCCGCGGGGACACCGGGGATTTCTTGTGTAATCCAGAAGTCGGGGGGAGTATTGGGTGGAGACGCGGGGCCAAAGCCGATGGTTTGCTCTTGTCGGCCACGGAAGACGTAGTTGAGCGGTTGGAGGGCGGAAAGGAAGAACGAAGTAGATGTCGGAAGGTGGCTGACGGTGAGGGTGATAGAGGAAGGCATGGAATCGTCGAGGAACTGAGTGAGATGGTCCCAGGTACGAGAAAACGCTCGGGAAGCAGGTAGGTGGTGGTTGATATTATACAAGATCCCTCTGCTTCTTTTGCTGGCTGGAGCAGAAGTCGTTCAGAGTCTATGTGATTTCTGACGAAGGAGAACTGGTCGGTCCTTGCAGCCTGTTTGTCTGAGGTAGTGATGGGGTCTGGAGCCCTGGGCGAGACCGTGTACTTGCAGTCTGGATTCACCGATCTTCCACGGACTGTGTCACCGTAATGAGGATTCCCTTAGATAGAAACTTGAGGGAAAATCAACGATAGTTTTTGAACCTGAACGACCCAAGGTCAAAGATTTTCGTGGGTTCAGCAACTGACACAGATACTGTCCTCTATATAAAATCCTTAGTAACAAGATGAGGAGTTGGAAGGGAAAAAAAATCAGCAATCAGCAACGAGCAGCCAACATGACTGGTACCAACCGGCGGTTTATTCGCTACAAGTCTTGTGATGATCAACCATCCATCGGAAAACAGTTTCTTTCTCGTCCACCAAACCATAGACATGGGTTTCAAGCGACCCTACAGCGGGATCTGAGGGCTGCCGATGGATGGGGTACCTGCGCCTTGCTTCCTGTAGGCGCCTGATCTTTTCCTACTAAATCCCTAGGCCCATCTGACATGGAAGACGAGACGAGGGGGGGCTGGGAAATACAATGCGTGATGCATGCTGGGTGAGGCGAGAAGAGGCTCCAGATATCACTGGTGGCGAACGAATCGAGAAAGGCGGGATGGCGATGAAACGGTCTGGTGCCGGGGGAAATGCCACGTCAAAGAGGCTTGATGTTGGCTTGGGAGGCGGATGGCAGCCTGTGGGTCGAATGAAAGGAATCGTTCGGGAGAGAGGTGATGGAAACGGAAATGGGGAGTGTTTGTCGAGGCTTGATTGGGAGCGTAGGGCATATTGAGGGAATCGGGGAACTGCGCACCCGCATGAGTGGTTGAGATGGAGGAAGAACGGCGCCAACTGCGCTGTGTTTCGGCCCGTTGCGACTTCGGTCGGGCGTCAATGCATCCAAGTCACGAGTGAGCAAGTGACTTGGTGCCTCAGTTGGGTCTCAGTCAACTGCTTCCTCCTCTAACTCAACACCCACCACCACTCCCCGCTCTCGCCCTCAACTTCGCCTATACGATCCTCCCTCGACAAAGAGTGTGACACGACCTGCATACATTCCCACCATGTAGTTACCATGTACTAAAAGCTCAACATCTCTGTCTGCCTTGGGTTGCTGAGCATCAGTCTTGGACTTTATGACAAAACAAATGATTGGCCCAGGTTGCTTTTGTCACTGGGTGGTCAAATCAAGAATCAAAGAACTTGTCTATTATAGAGAATCGGCTCCGAATTCCACGCAGAAGCGTCGCAGACAACAATCCTACTCCGGCTGCCCATTTCTCTCGTCAGGAAGACAAGCTTAGAGAATCTAGGATGACTCGGAGGTGTCGTGGGCGAACCCAGAGATGCCAGACTTCAATGACCACCAACACAAGTTTTTGTAAGAAGAGGGGCGGTTGGAGACCTCCATGCAAAGATATCTTTGGAGAACACCATTGGAGACCAGAGAACAAGAGCATGGACTTGTGCAAGGTGGCGGTATATGTTCAGGCCCAGCTGACTGCTGGGAAAGTGGCAACATTCAAGTAGATGCCTCTCGCCGCTATTCGACGGACATGTAGAGATGCCCGCATTATTACCAAACTAGATTCGCCGAGACTGGCGCCTCTCCTCCAAACCTTTGTTCATCACACATTGTTTTGATGTCTTATGGATAGCAGTGTAGGGCAGGTTGACATGCGCCTACGGGTATCTCAGACGGAGAAAAGAAATCTCGCCTTGAGGTTTTGTTGAACCATGTTATGTCTTGTTGTGAAAACAAACGCCAGATCCAACACTCCCCCAATGCAGCACAAACCGTATCGAGGGGCCCTTTCATGCAACCCGGCATCGATGTTGTGATCGAGCTGGTCGCTAGAATGGCCCACGGCTGGAAGTAGAGAAAATCTCGGCCTGGGATGAGCATCAGTCTTCTTTTTGACGGCATTACCTTGTTTGGAAAAAGCCCGGTTCGCACTTCAAATGATTTTCCAAGCATCCTCGCAGGCGTGGCAGAATTTGCTGCAAGCGATACTGGCACTGAGGCTGTAGTTGCTGATACTGATCGATTCGTCCTTAAAAGCGTCGGCAAAGTCGTCCTTACCCTTGGCCATGGCCCCGACAAAGACGCATATGCTCTCGTTGGGACCCAAGGTATCGACGTAGTCGCGGACGCGGACGACTTCGGCATCGAAACTCAGAGTGACCTTCCGACAGTTGGGTGGTAGATGGTCGGTGATAGGGTTCTTGATGACCTTGAGCAGTTTCTCCTGCGAGTTCACCGATCGAATCGAGAGCCTGTGTAGCAGCTGGACCATGAGACCAGCGAAACGCTTGAAGGTTCTGGGAATCCGGACGGTAGGGCTGACTTCGATCAAAACGCCCTTTGCTGTGTGAATGTAGATTTGTAGTTTACCCGCCTTGTTTATGGGTGAATCGAGCAGAGTAAGAAGGCACTGGACGTTGAAGTCAGCTCGCCACTACAAGAGTTTCAGTGGGATGAATAGCCACCTGGTGTGTGATATCGGGCCTGGCATCACTTATATCTCGACCCATCTTCCGCATCACACCGATATGTTCATCGCTATTCAAGAGCGAATACTTCTCTTCTTTCCCTCCGGGCTTTCCGCTGTGTGCAGCTCGGTACGTCTCGAGGGAGGCGTTGGACAACACCACAATCAGTCTCTTTGTGTCCTTGTCGGTTGCTGCAATAGGGACATGTTGTTCGGCGACGAGTCGAGGAAGTTCGGGAGGGGGAAGAGACTGCGCTCCTGAGGAAAAGTGTGAGCCAAGGAAAGGTCATGACAAAGGCCCTGGAATGCGGGTATGGGGAGGATCATTGGAATTTGACCCGGACAGTTTGTACGTACTCGAGCGCTTTCTCTTAACGCCGGCTTCAACCATTCTGGAGGACATGTTCGCAGCTGTAGTTGTCGGTGTGGAGAAGGCAGGAGAGGGTAAGCAGAATGCAGTATGGCTCAAGGACTGTTCTGGGTTTCAGACTCTTCTCAAATCATCAAACGACAGACAGGTTCTGAGGAGGAATGAAGAAGGCGTTAATGAAGGATGTACTGGAAGACAAGTAAGTGGGAAGGAAGGGAATAAGGATGACTCTTTTTTTGCAAGGCTCGGCTGTCGGATTGAAGTTTCGTAGATTTTTCTGCACACGATCAAAATTCACTCCCCACCGGGACCCGCATCAACGACGCCAACCAATACCAACTGACCCTGGCACCCTGGCGTGCCTGGTTGACACCTATCAACCCGTCGAGCCGTCAAGCCATCAGCCTGTCAGACCTGTCAACCACCCCTGCTCACCCCGCGCTGGAAATGGCTTTGGGCCTGGAGTCCGCCAGTACGAGGTACAGTCATCAATGTCACTGGCTGGTAGCGGCATCAGGCTGGCTCCTTCTATGGACGTCTTCAATCAAGACACTGCACGCCCAGCCTCTGAAACCTGTTTTTGACCTCCATGATCATAGCAATCAATCTCGACATCTCTCCTAGAGGCCAGTCTGAAGTTGACTACGATGTCTCCGAGTTTTGTAATGTGTCCCAAGGGACATACCTGCGCCTTTGTGGTGCCAGACAGAGGAAGCACACCTGCAATACTTCGCAGCGCCACAGTCATTTGTGCAGGGCAATGAGTCAAGCCGGTGCCCCTCAGGGGTGGTACGGATGGACAAGACTATGAAAAGCCAGCAGAATGATATAATGATTTCATGAAGCCCTACCAAAAGCGGTATGAGCAGACGTCTTCCTTACATGCTCCGTAGTCGTTAGTGCCGATCGCTTGGATAATCCGCCTCTTGAATTTTGACTCTTCCCGCTTCCATCTTCCCGCCCGTGGTGGATGTTGCATCCGCTTACTCGATGCCCTGTGATACCGATACTATGTAAGAGATGCGAGTCGAGGGATTCCAGTAAGATAAGGTGCTCCCATTATTGTAGCATCTTTACATAAGATAGACGATTGTCCTGCATGAACTGGTCTGGCTGAATGCAGGGCACTCTTGGATGTATCGCCTGTGCGGAAGCAATATCTGAGTGTCTGCAACGATCATTCAGGAATAACGGAAAGCATATGGATGAACAGAACAAGTTCAATGGCTTTAGAACAACCTCCAGAATAGAATCACATCGTCGATTTTCCATCATCATTACAGCAGTTAGCTCCCTCCGGTCGAAACGCGCGCAAAAACTGGGTTTGTTGTGGGTATAAAGTTGAACGTTCGCTGTCAAGACAGACCACCACCGCGTCTCTGTACTCCCGAAGTCGTTCTCGACAGATCAACCAACAAAGGGGAAAGCCGACGGGCTAGCATTCCACACAAGGATACCCTGCCTTCGCGTCTGCACAATTCCCAATCCGTCCCCTTCTCATCATTTACACGGCAGACAGCGCCGGTCTTTCATATTTCGTGATGATCCACCACGCATCTGTCCAGATCCGCACATGAGACACTCGTTAGAACATGTGCATGCATCCAAAGCAAGCATACCGCATACAGCACGCAGCATACGAGGTACAAGATTCGGAGTCTCCAAAAAGGGGGGGGGGGGGGGGGGAGAAAGAATAAACTTACGCAAAACACCCGGTAGCCAGCCCAGAATACTCAGTAGGATGTTGATGAGAAAGTTCGAGTCGCATCCGGTCTTGAAGAAGACGGCTAGCGGCGGGAGGAAGAGCGCGAGGAAGTACAGACAGACGTCGCTCTAGTCGCGCGGCAAAGTCAGTCAGTCGTCAATATTAAGGACTTCATGAGGGAGGTGTTGATGGGATTGATTCATCAATTGGAAGAGAGGGACCATCTCGTCAGGATGAGGGCAAAGAACATAACGTACGGTGGAAGACGGGGGACGGGCCATTGCTTTTCCGTCCGTCGGCTTTCTTTCTAAGACTGTTTCTTCAGTTGTGGTTCTTTTTTTCGTTCTCGCGCTGCGTCTGCTTTAGTTGCGTCCAATTATGTTATCGCGGATATCTCGTTGCTCAATCTCTGAACGAATCCTCTTAGTAAATTGTGTTGGTTGTGTCGGTGGTGGTAGTAGTAGTGGTTGTTGTTATTTGATGTTTTATCGCTTAGTGAACCTGACCTCAGCGCAAGGATAAAAGGTGCTCAGATCGCCCGTTTTATATCAAAACGTCCACGGTGAACCACGAAAAAATGTCACTTGACCCGTCAGGCGATTGATTCCATCTCCGCCGAATTACTTGGCCCTTGGATTGGTCCTGGTACTTGTACGCGGCGCAAAGGCGGCGTCGTCAGCATCGGCGGCGTCGGCAGAAACGGCATGTATGACGTAGCCACTGACCCTAGCAGGACCAAATTTCCTCGTTGGTGCCAAAAAGAAACAAAGGCGCTTAAAGGTTAATTGATGAGCTTGTTTTGTGGGCTTGCCAGCCCTGCATAGGTATGGACTACCGAGCACTCGGTAATACGTACAGCCTGTTGGACCAACAGAGAGATACGGCTCCTTGAGCTGCTATCTATAAGTAGACGTAGGTTACTGTGTGGGCTACTACTATGTACTGAGTAGTCCCGGATCTACGTATGCTAGCACCGTTATGACCGACCTCATTCCTACATACCGAGTACTGATACTCTTACTCCGACTCTCAAGATTCGGGGGGCTGTAGAAGACCAAGACAGTCAGAACCAAGTTCGCCATGTTTGCCAGGCTGCCAGGCTGCCAGGCTACCTGGTAACTTTCTGCTATCTGTACAAGATATACCTCTCTTCCCAATTCTTTCTTCTCCCTCTGGCTATGTTTGTCATCCACTTGCAACAGACGTATGGCCCTTTTTCGCAAAACTCTCGACGACGACGCCGCCTCCTTTTGTGGCTGTAAACAGGAGACATGTCTCCAAAGAGACACGCTTCCTTTATGAAATGGCTCCCCGGCAACGGCCCACTAGAAATTGGATTAGAGTTCCCCTTCCACTGACGAAGCCTCATCCTTTGTCAAGGTTTTCCCTTCTCTCTTCTGCCTCGATGTTCTTCACCTATGCGCCCGTCCCAAACCTTTCTGAACCCCTCTGAACCGAACCATGAAAACACCCCCTGTCAGGTGATAGATATGACTGAAAAACACAAATGAAATTGCTGATGCTCTCAAAAGACCGCATGCGCTCTTCGTTCAAGTCGTAGGAGACGTATAATGCTGCAAAGATGACGTGGATGAAAATGACAATCAATGGTCCCGGCCAGAATCCCGCATCTGCTCATCGAGCGACCTCAGCACGCTATCCTGAAGAGGGGACTGAGGCTGGATCAGATCGCTTGCTATTCGCGGTGGCTTCTCGTTGAACTCTCTCCCCAATTCCAAGCTCCGATTGTGCAGCGAGTGGGTGTCGTTGTCGGAGAGCGATTCTCGTTCCAAATCAAGCGGTTGGGTCGGTGGACTTGACATGCTCGTGTCGTCTTCTCCCCTTTCTGTTGCCGTTGCCAACGTCGAAGGTGAAACTCTGCGAACCCCCGGAAGTGACGAGCCGATGGGAACAGGAGATGAGGTTAGCTGAGACGCAAAATCTTCTCGTTCCTCTTCCGCCTCATTCGGTGGACTCAACGCCCGTTTCTTTTCGCTTGACCCCGCGCTTTCACCGGCTTCCGTGACGACAGGCAGTGTCATGGCGGCACGTGAATCCTCTGTTGTTTTCAATGTCCGCTCCGGCTTCTCCTCTTCATTTCTACCCCAACCCTTCTCAGATGGTGTCGATTTGTCGGTTTGTTTGTGAGCCTTTCTCATCGTCCTCTCGACCGCTGGACTCATGGGTGGTGATTGCACGGTAGATTGCTCGAAACCCGTAGTCGCCGCGCCTGATGACTGCCCCATACCCTCCGCCGATGCTGCGAGTATCGGTACCGGTTCTCCGACGCGGCGACTCTCCTCAGTTTCTCGCCTCTGAGCTTCTTCTTGGGTCATGGTGATCCCAGTGATGAAATTGATGAATCGTTCTCCATATGCTTGTGGAGGGATAGCCGATATCTGCCCTCGTGGCGCCGAAAGACCCTTCCAGTAATGCTCAATTCTTTTGATCATACCATACTGCGGAAAGTCAGTCACGGCACAGGAAAGAGGATTGAAGTTCAACTTACATGGGTCAGACAATCAATGATGCCAAGGTAGTAAATCAATTCACCACCTCGCCCATCTTCATGCGTAGCCCGAATTCCACCATCATCACTGTAGAATATGCGATCCCGTCGTTCATCCCCGGAGGCCATCTCAGACGGCATCTTTGCACTCACCATGCCCATGGGGACAGGTTTCTCCCTTTTCAGCGTCATCCTCAATTCTCGCGCTTTTCTCGCGTTCTCCAGTCGCGAGGGGGTCCGAATCAAGACCGAGGATGAATAGTCGTCCTCGTTATTCTCCCCACCAGGCTGAAATACTTGCAGCGTTGTCTCTCTCAAATTCTCCTCATTACCCTTCTCCAGGTCGTGCATACCAACTAGCAAGGAGTAATCCATAATGTGAAGCCTCTGTAGAAGAGCAACGTCTCGTTTCATCTGGTCTAGGAATATCTGTCGTATTCGAGCGTCGAATTCGAGATGCAACCCTCTCCGTAACCAATTCATGTCTTTCAGCGTCGCCCTAGGGTTATTGGCCAAATCTTCCTCACTAAAGTCCCTGCCAACGGTGGATCCCTTCAGGTCGAACATTTGATGGATATCTCGGTGGGGTGGAAATAGATTATTCATGACCACGAAATGGATCTTGCGCCCATAGGGGATTTTGACCCGGTGCAAGCCGTAAAACTGACTTATCAGCGTGTTGGGGTTATCCAGTACATGTCGATAGTAATCCCGCAGGATCTTCCGAAGCAGCTTATGCTCGGCGTGATGAATCGTCTTGATGATGTACTTGTAGTCCCTCGAGAAGTAGAAAAAGGAGCCAGACTTGCCGGGGCTGCCTAATTCTGAGAGGATATACTTGCTGGTGAGACTGACCAAGTAGTCGGCCGGATCAAGCCCAAAGATGGCTCTGAGGTGCCGAAAGACCCAGGGGCTGTAATCCTTGAACTTGAAGTCATATTTGGCGCTGGGTGTCAGTTCATTTCCGGTGATATCGAAGCTGAACTTGTGTTTTGCGTCAAAGTCGGCATCCGTCAGTTCCCGGTCCATCTTTGCATTCGTTCTCGACACAGTAAATCGAATACCGGTCAACATATTGTAGGCAGTAACCCAATTGACGTGGCCCTCCTCAACCTTTTTGCCAACAATGACGCGGTCGTCATCCTCGTCCTCTTTTCTTTTGCGTCTACTCGCACGTTTCTGCTTGATGAGCTCCGTCCAACGTGCTGCATCTTCATCGGGAGGAACTTCGTCGAGATGGGCATCTGATTGCATGGACCGAGTTGTCCTACGAACCAAGCCAAGTGACGCTCGTCTGTTCCTCACCACAGTTCCATCGTGCTGTTCTCGTGTAGGGGAGAAGCGACCAGTGGTGGTGGAGAGCGCTTCTTCAGAGGGGCCGCCTGCGAAGGAGAAGTCGCGCGAGCTCCGGCCGACTGCGCCAATGCCGCCTGCTTTCGGAACTTGTAGGGTGTGACGGTGTGTTAGTTTCGGGGGCTCAGGGTTCAATGACGATTCGGGGTATCGATCTTGTATTGAAGCACCCGGGGACATAGCGGGCGGGGAGGAGAAACGAGCAAGGGCTGGTGCAGGAGCACGAGAGAGGCCACCGGAGGTCGTCTCTCCATCTAATCGTGCAGAGTCTGGGACAGTAGAGGCGGTGACCATGTGGTAGGGATCGTACTCCGGCTTTGTCGGAGGGATGTTCGTTTTCAATTTACCCAACTCCGGTGTCGACTGCGGCCAGGGCGATTGTTCATGGATGCCATTACTCTGATCGTCATATTGTTCTCCCACATTCTCGACGCTAGACAACTTGGTCAGTGGTCCTTCTGACGAAGCCGGGCTTCTCGAAAGTTGTTCAGTGTACTTTGCGGCATTCGTACTCGCGGCCGAATTGGTGCTGCCGGCCTTGGATTGCGTGCGATCCCGCAGGGGCGCCTTGACGTTGCCATTGGGGATACCCTTTGTTAGGGAGCTGTGACTGGTATTGTTGCGCAGGCTCTTGAGCTGATCCAGTCTGTGATCAGACAATCCGGCCTCGACATCGGTCCCGTTTGTGTAGGTAAAGACGCCGCTGATCGTCTTGTCGTGGGACTTTCTCGGAGGGCCTTCCAACGACGAAGAATTCGAATGGACGCTGTTGGAGACAACGGACAGAGGGGCTTCAGATGCCACAGATGGCATCTCAGTCTCACGGAGTTGAAAAGAGACCTACGAGGGGAGGACAGATGGGAGCATTGGTCGTAGGTCACCGGTGCGTAGAGGGAATAGGATGATCGGAGGTCATATCTCGGTCGAGGTTTGTTGCTTGGTTGGGATGTGTGATTGGACGTCTGCGAGGAGAGATTGGATTTGGAACAGGAAGAAGGGAACTAGCAATGCAGCACCGAGGTCAGTGTATAGACTGTTGACTGGTATAGGCACTGTGGTTGGTATGATGCTGGATGTCTGCATACAAGTGTTGTCGTCTCACGGTGTTAGATGGGTGAAGGTTAATGTGGTACGGAGTTCCCAGCTAACTACAGGGTGACCGGGGGGTTCGTGTTTGCCAGAGTCCCAAAGTCCAGACGCCCAATGTTGACCCTACCTGTGCCCACTGTGATATGCCAAGCCCGTGAAGCACCGCCTGGGAGCCCAATCTCCCCTGCCAGCCACACACCAACCATTGCCCACGAACGCCCAGCATGGAGCCTGAATTCTGACTGGTTCTCCGCCATATCCGCCTGAATAGCCCGGTCTTACGAGTCCCTCCCCCGTAGTGTGAGCAGCTGCTCCCCATTAATAATGCCACCAGCAACCCAGAACTAATAGTTAGCCGGCTACTTGCACGTATCTAGCTGCCAACCCCAGTGACTGCATTTCCCTGCGCCTGTAAGCCAGTTCTATTTTAAAGAAACAATTTATTTTGTCTCTCCTCCTCCCGCCTTTGTGGAATCTTTATTTCATGACTGCGCCCTCTGTGGTTCGATTCGACTTCAGCCTTGTTTCACTCCGGCTGACATTCTGCATCTCGAAGACGAGTACAAGTCGCAGCCGGATGACCCTCTCTCTGCAGCTCTAGATACTCGCTGATACCTGGAATTTGTCCAAGTCGTTTCCTCGTCTGGAGCCGGCACGCCGGATACCAGGCAACGCGGAGCATGACGTAGCCTCGCGTGGCCAGAGCCTTGTAGCCACGCCTCAAGTCATCTACCTTGCCACAACCCCTGACTCCGCTTCCAACATGATATCTTGGAAGCGAGCACTAACGGCCATGTCAAGCATTTCGCAAGCATTCACAAGTCGCTTGTAGAATACCTTTTAGTCGGTAACGGATGCAAAGCTCTCGCAAACAGGATTTGCTGCCCCCAGCACAACAAAGTAGACACCAAGACGCCTTGCTTTTGGTATTTGCGCATTCCTCAAATGCATGCCTGCCAAGTTCCAGCCCCTCAGAACAATCCGAGTCTACCTCTCCCGGGCAAATCGAAGTTCGGACAGCTACATGCGCTGCTGTCAGGCCATCAGCATCTTTGCGACATGGACCAGCGCTTCAGTGCCTTCTCCACCACTACTGTTCGTTCCCCCTGAAGCTCCATTGGATGTGGTCAACTCGGCGTTGGGATAGTACCACGCGGTGACTGCGACGATGACATACACAATCTGCGCGTGATTGTAGTCAGCCATGATGTTTCTGTGTTAAACGAGCCCTGGGATACGTACCACAAGCAGGCCACCTTCTAGGTAATTGGACGATCCATCCCGGAGGAAATTGCCAACTACCAAGATAGACATGACCAAAAGCACCACCATAAAGATTTCGAAGTTGAGATCCATGGGTTTACCAAGACCCCAGCCAACAATGACGACTAATGGGGCATTGAACAGAGCGGTCTGAATCGAAGGGCCAAGGCAGTGGTAAAGAGCGAAATTCTGGAAAGTGCGTTAGCAGCCTCTTTTCTCCCCAATTCCAGAGGCAGGGAACTCACAATTTGGTTGTCGTACGCTTCGTCGACGGCAGTCAAATGTTCCGCAGCCTTTTCCACCAATGGCACGAGAATTAGACCCAAGAAATTGTCGGGAATTCCGTTTTCAACCACAAACTCAATCTCCTCCACCAGGAAGACTGCAATGAGAGAGATTAAAGCTAGTGCAAAGACGATTGCCACGATACATTCGGTCATGGTCAGCTTTGGCTTTTTGAGGTCTTTATGCCTGTCTCGATCGTTCTCTTCATCGGCTTCGAGGACTTCTTGAAAAATGTTGTCATGCGAAAGAGAATTGTAAAGTATGTACAGCGCGAATGCAACGATGAGAATGACGGAGACGCCGTGGCTGATGTTGAGGGTATCGCTGCGCAACTGTGCGGCTGTATATCCCTCTTCGCCGGCCGGGACGGTGCTGCGGCTCAACGACGAGTAAAAGGCACTGGGGATCAGGAGGGCAAATCCAGCGACCAAGAGTAAACCGGAGCCGGCTTCACTGATGACCGCGTGGAAAGTTTGTTCCTTGTGCACCAGCCCGCCAACGAGAAAGCAGGATCCTAGACAAAGAAGAAGGTTGGTAAGGATGGACCCGAGGATGGCGGCTTGGATCACTACAATCTTGTTGCCGCTGCCAATCTGGCCAGTTCCATCGTCTTTGGCGATCAGCACCATGAATAGGACGATTTCCACGACGGATCCCAGGGTCGTCTCGATAAGGATACCCATGACCTTTGGTAACTTTCTTGCCAGTTCTTGTCCAGCAAACCCAAGCAGATTGGCAGAGGGCACCATCGCGATGTAATTGATGGCAAAGGTCCAAAGATGGTGGTCGCCATGAATAAAATGGAGGGCAATGGCGGCGGGGACGAAAGGCCACAAGATGTTGACCCAGCTCGAAACTGTGCAAGACGATGTCCATATTATCTTGAAGAAATAGCCCGGGTGAATTCCGCTGCGACCACTCTCTCCGTCAGGATGAATGCCCCTTCTTATCAGATGACCATTGTGATTATATTGTGGGAGGAGACCTTCAGCAACAGGAGTGGCCGACGGGGCATCTGTGGTATCGTTGGAGCCGTTGGACTTTTCTGCGGCAGGGTTCGTGTTTGGAGCTTCGTCTGTAACGGCACCAGACTTGCTCTTCCTGTTGAACAGGCCCATGACCGAGAGTAGGTGGTATGTAGTTCGTGGCAGTCAGGTCCGTTCAGTCTCGAAATTTGAAACGAGGTCGCAGAGGGTATTGGGATGGGTGCGAATGGCTTGAACGTAAACTGGAGCAAAGAGAGATTGACCTATGGACTTTTACGGGGACATGCCGAATGAAAACAAGAGAGGACCGTGTGACAGAGTAGCAGAAGGGACCGGGGAAGAAAAAGCATGAACGGGGAAAAGTCAAGAGACACGAAAGTGAAGTGAGAAGAATGAAGGGACTTTGTAGCAGCAATCGACAAGTGTTTCAAGGAAGTGCGAGGCAAGCAAGGCAAGGGAGGCAGTGACAACACCGAACTTTGCCAAAACCTGCCACCATCTGCTGGTGCTACTGCTGTCATTGATTAATCAAATCCAAGAAAGCAAACAAGGAGTGAAACCTGGACAAGAGTTGCTTGGCCTCCGGACCCGTTGGGCTTGGTCATGTCTTGTTGGTGCTTCGTGTCGCCCTTCAGCTGGGCTGGAGGAAAAAAAGGGAAAGAATGGGATGGAAGGATTGTGGAGAAGGGGAAAAAGGGCCCGGAAGGCCTTATGGAGGAATTGATGATGGGCTGATGGGCAATGTGAAATGATCCATACCCAGCGAGTAGCGAGAGGTCTGGGCCACGCTGGGCGGGCGGGTTTGACTGACGCTGGCTGGGCTCAACAGGGGGGATGGGAGAGGGGGGTTGTCCCTTTTAGGCTCGGCTCGATACGGGCTAGACCATGAAGAGCATGTTCCAGAGAGACTGAGGTCGCTCCCTAACCTACTTATTAGGTAGATGTACCTCGTACGCACTACGGGGGCACGTTAGGGTGGTTTTGTACGTGTATCAAATGCTGGCGCCTCTTGGCCTTGTTCAGCTCGAACTCCCCGCTTCACTCACTCTTTACGTTGGAACTTAGAGCTGACAATAAGCTATCGAGTCATATTGCGAGTAGAAGACGAGACAGATGAGATAGGCAAGCAAACGCGAGCAGAGATATTCCCCCATTCCACCGCCAAAGCATTCCTTTTTTATTGGTCCGCAGCCTCAATGGGCCTTCATACATCTTGGTGTCGGCGTATATCCGGTCCTCATCCCTCATCTACACACGTCCTATGGGTGCTTCCCCTTCTCAGCGTAATCCATTCCCTTTTCCGATCAACAGCTAAATCGTTACAAATCAAGGACGGGTATCATTCTCGAAACATCAAAAACCTCATTTCTTGTCACTCATCACAGTCCACTTCCAACTTGCACCCGGTGGACTTTGCACACCCATAAACACCTCTCCCGCAGCGTTGTTGTCGTTGCTCGCACCCACAGACGAAGTTGCACTCAATTTAGGCATCTGCTGCGTCTGTCCAGACCCATCAGTCTTGGAGAGGTCTGGTGTCGACCCGGTCATCATGCTCCCCAGGGTTTGTGGATAGAAACTAGATCCTGTACTCATTCCAAAAGTAGCATCCGAAGTGGTGTTTTCGGGAGATGAAGTCTGCGTGAAAAGATTGTTGTTGGGCGAGTTGTTGGACCACAAACTTGCTGCCGGATCCAGTGTGAGACTCGAGGGTTGCATGTATTGATCCCATGCCTCCTGCGCACCAAGATCAGTATTCGTTGCCAATACCTTCCCCCGGGGGCCGGAGGGTTCGAAACTTACCCAGTCCAAATTCATGCCCTGGTCTAGGTTGCCCATCGGACCGCCAAACCATCCACTTGGGAAAGGGCTTGTCGCATTTGCTGGTCCAAATATTCCCGCGTTATACTGCTCGTTGTTCCCCCCAAGATTGGGATATAATCCTGTCTTTTCCCATGCGCCACCCGGTGATGCTGCCTGCGGTATGCCGCCTGCCTGCCCGCTAGATCCTATGCCTCCAGCTTGAAGCATGCCCAACGTCATTGCTGCATTCTGCTCGTCGTTGTTCGAACCCTGCGGCTGCTGTATTCCTATCGGGACCTGCGCGTTTTGAGTATTGTTGGGAGAAGCGGGTTGCTTGATGTGGTATATCAGTACGTTGAGAAGCTCGCTGGCCTTGTAAGCCTCGATACTCAGGTCACGGTTCGCCATCCAGACGTCGCGGCTCTCTTCCAATGCATGGATGAGATCTTCGCGATTGTAGCTGAGTCCGGGTATATAAACTCCATCTGACGACATGCTGCCTTGACTGATACTGCCGCCACTAACGGAAGTATTCGGGGTGCTCACATCGTTGGTATTACTGTCGGGTCGCTCCCGGTGATTGTACAGATCCATACAGACAATCGTTGCTGCCAAGAGGTAGTCATGTGCGGTCAGTGAGTTCACATGGTTGCGTAGACTCCTCAGTCGTCCACGTTCCCGACTCTGTTGGTGTTGAATTGCCTGGAAGCTCAGTAACTGCATAGCTGAGTCCAAACACTGTCTTCTTGAGTGCATATACCTGTTGCCATTTCTGGCAAGACGCATATACCGGCGGTGGAGGACGCATTGAGACTTGTGGTAAACCGTCGCGAGGCTGAAGCGCGCCATGATCAACGAGATGGGTGCCAGCGTCTGTTCTGCCATCGGTCGCAGTTTGAGGTGGTCGGGGATGCTTTCGTAGATATCTCTCAATCCACGATCAATCTTGAGAACTTCGTCATAACCTTTGCGGTTGACTCCATTAATCTCCTCCAACACTCGACCAAAACCAAAGGACAAGCGCCCCTTTGCAATCATGTACGAGATCGGCGTGGCTTCGCTGGCAGGACGAGCGGGCGGTAATGACGCAGAATCTTCATCGAATTCGTCGTCGTAGATATTGCGCGGCAACTCGGTGTCGGAATCGCCAATGCGAATCATCGAAGGCAACGCCACTTGAAAAGAAAAAAGAAGATCAGCACTTCGGACAAATGTCCAAACACGACGCCGCATCTCGCCTTGAAATGGGCTCAAATTGGGAAACAGTTTCGCGTCACGGTGATAGCCCATCCGCATGGCGAGACGAGCGATCATGCCAACCAACACCCAGACACTGGCTTCGGCATCTCGATTGGAAGTGTATTCCGCATGCAGGTGGAATATCAGCGTCTCGATAATGTAGTTGTGTGGTTTTGTATAGTCAGCCGTGATGAGACAGTGGGCCATTTGCGTGCGGAAATTCGCGGCCAGATCCTGACATTTGCCACGAAACTCGGGTGGTTCATCACCTTCCCGTCCATACGATAACATGGCAAGGCGCATCATGGCGAACAACATGGCCACCCATACAATCGAGCTTTTGGACGGGTCCACCCAGTGCTGATTGTAGTGTCGCTGAAATGTCGGCCCATGCAGGATGTGAGTGGCAGGGTCAAATGTATTGAAATATCGTCCGATCAGGATATCGGACATGTACCGAGATGGTATTTGTGCGAGAATCTCTGCTCGACTGGGTGGAATGGTAGAGCCAAAGAGCAAAGCTGGACCTGAGCCCACGTCTGCGCCCATGGATTTTCTGGCCTGTTCGACCTTCTCCATCTGAGCCTCGTACTCTTTCTTGTGAGCGACGAAGTAGTTCTTGACTTCGCCAATCTCATTCAGCAAAGCCGCCCAATGCGCCTCGCCAATGTAGAAGGTCTTTTGCTTTTCAGCGTCGACCTTCAGAATTCCAAAGCTCTTGGTCACACCATCCGTCTCACTTTCAGGCTCTTGGCCATCTGCATCATCCATCATCGCGCTCTCGTCCAATTCATTATCAAGATTCGGCCCCAATGAACCACTCTCAATAGTGCTCGATCCGGCCGAAAGGGCCTGGGCAGCGGCGGCTGGGCCTACGGCTGACGAGCCATTGGTCATGAGCGACAAAACCAATCCTTCCAGCCGATCTATCCGATTCTGCATATCATCGGGTGTCGCGTTAGCAGCATTTTGACTCTGACTGCCCTTCTTCCTTGCGGCGGGAGCAGCGTAGGTACATGAGCCAGTATCGCCTCGTTTTGTGCAGTTATCGCAGGGAGACTGTCGATTGCACTTCAGCTTTCGGTGTCTGCACGGCGCGCAGGATAAGGGGATTCGATTTCGCTTGCGCACGACCCGGAACTGATCGGGAGAGGCGCCAGAATGCGACGAGTTCGTCGAGGGAGGCGTGGGCGTCATTGTGAAATTGAATTGGGCTGTCTTGCAGTCCAGTCACTCAGTAATTGTGTTTGCGTTATTCGTAAAACCCCGCGGCAGAGACTGGCTGCGGACGGTTACACTAGACGCTTTAAGAATCCCCCACAAGCCTGTGTGCGATCGTAATTCCTGTTGCAGCGCTTCGGACGGATCGGTCAGCTTTTTCAATTGACGTTTGCGATTCTGGTAGACGTTCTGCCCAATGTAAAGAAAATGCGATTGAACGTGTGGTAGGATGGTAGCCTGAGTGAAGAGTGAAGTGGGCGCTCGGATTTAACACGATTATCTGCGGGTGACGGGTAGTAGAATTCGGTTGGGGCAGCACGTGAATCGCCGGAGAAGGTTTCCTCAGCGCTCAATATCTCCAGCTGAGAATGCTTGCTCTCAGAGCCACGTCTCACAGAAAGAGAGAAAGGGAAAGAAAGAGAGTCGCAAGAAGGAGAAATTGCCACGAATGAATAGAAAAGTGAAAGCAGGCTAGCGAGCTGCGAGAACCTTGGGGACGGTAAGCGACTCGATTGACCGATGCGAAGGAGCTGCACTGCCAATGCTGCCGGCGAAGCTTTTGGATAAGTCTGCGCAGTTTATCAGCACCAAATGCAGACGGCCATGTAAATCATGATCTAGCAGTGGGTGACCCCGGCTAGGCTGGTCGATGACTCACGGCACACGGAACCGTGTGCGTGTGTGGAAACTCAAAGTCATATCGCAGTACTCGATTGAAGGGGGGGAAGGAGACGCCCAGGGCGCCTTAATTCCGAGTGCGCCATCACCCCATTTCTTACCAGCATCTACAAGGTGGTCGTGGTTGTTTACTCGCCAGATCCTTCACCCGTTCCTGGACCCAGTGAGCCCACGACCCCATCGAAAAGGACGATGATGTCAATCTGCAGACGCACCAGCCGGAGCAGATCATCCGTCGCATGCATACAATACAAAGTACGATGGCATTTTGGTATTCAGCTATTTGTATCTGTTGGCGTCTGCAACAAGGCCGTGGCAATGATGCTATAGACATCTCTCATTCAATCGTCGTGCAATATCAGACACGATCAGGACAATATCGTTGTTTTTCGCTCACCTTCGCTTCTCTGTGTCCACTGTTACTGCTCGAGCTTCACAGAATGCTCAAAAGTCCCAGAAGCTCTTTTGAGTCTTGCTTTTCCCATTGGTCCCCGCCTTTTCCTCCTCGTCTCCCATGCTCCAGTGACTCTCCATCCCCTTTCTCAACCGACTCTGCGCAGGCGGGTTTTGTGGCTGGTCAGTCGTCTCCTCGTATGGATCCCAGTGGGTATCCATTTGCGATGGCTTCTTGCGGTGCTTGCTGGCAACCTTGTTCTCATTATTGGCCTTTCCATTGGCTGGTGATGCATCAGCCATTGTCCAGTGGCTGTCGAAATCATGTTTGCGGTTGGTGTTGTTGGTAATCGTTGAGAGCGGAGGCTTTTCCTGCGCTTTGCCATTTTCGTTCTCGTCGAATACATTATTTGAATATAGTCCCATGCGATCACTTGCCGAGCTGGTTGGACGATCTGAGGTACGATTGGTGGCCGGTGTCGCAGTGTCTCTCAGTTGAAAGTGTGTTTCCGCATCTTTTCGAGGCTTTGGGACAGCGTGGCGCTCGATGGGTGTTCCGTCGTCCTGGAGTTCAAAGTGGATCTCGTTGTCGCGGCGTGGCTTGCCAGCGATCTTCTTTCCCGGGGTCTCCACATCATTCACGGTACTGTCCAGGCTGAAGTGGACTATGTCTTGATCTCGCACCTTTTGTGTAACCTTCTCGGGCGTAAAGAAGTCGGCAAAATCCCATTGAGATTGCTGTCTGTTGGACTTCCCTCGTACTGGCACTGCTGGCATCGTTGTCTTCGGCTTGGGAGTAGCATCACGATACTGCAACGGGTCATCTTCCAGCTCTTCTCCGAGATTGAAATGGTTGTACTTGGCAGGGTTGGACTTGTAGCCGACAGGAGCAGGCTCGTTCGGGTCATCGGCGAAGAGGCGGGGAGGGCCGAACTTCTGGTTGCTGCCCTTCTTGGGCGCCACAACAGGCTCGACGGGGACTTTCTTTGGCGATCCTGGTTCGTGGTCTTCATGTCCCGCCGCGAACAACTCGCTCATCTCCCGTGGTGGGGGTCTCGCTGATGCCCGGGGAGCCACAGCATTCGGACCCAAGGTCCGTTCATTCTCATCAACGGGCTTCGGTGAAAAGAGGTCAAGACTTGCGTGAGGATCCTTGATGTGCCTCTTGCTTGGGGACACATTGCGTGAGGATGCAAGACTTTGGTTTTCGGAGCGACCTCGAGGAGTAGTGGGGAGTTCTGACGCAGAGAGCGCTGCGGTCAAGCTGGAGTTGATGAGTCTGACCTGGTCTTTGCCGTCGACCACAGGCCAGTTCTTGCCTCTCGAACCAATCACTTCAGTCTGTTTCAACAATGAGGCTTGATCCCAGGAGATGCGGATGACGGAGATCTTCTGTTCGGCATCGAAATGGACAATATGTGTCTAGCCAAGTCCGCCGTCAGTTGCAAACGCACTCATGCGGAGAGGAGCACTCTTACCATCGGAATTGTCGCAATCTTGTCGACAACGAAGTTCTCAAGCCCTGGCAAATATGATCCTCCTCCTGAGATGAACTCCAGCACCGTCTCAACTTCAAGAGCAACGGCATTAGGTCCCTCCACCGCCGAAATTATTCTTGCACTTTTGGTCTTGACTAACTTTTTGTTTTGAGTCTCAAGATGTCGAACAATATTGACAGGCTGTGCCAAGGTAGTCAGGGTGGTGATGTAGTGGAGGGAGGCATTCTCGGACAGGCTGATAGGATTGGGTAACTCCAAAAACCGCTGGTAGATGTCTTTGAGTGTCATATTGAGGACGACGCTGCGGGTTCAAGGTGTAACTCCGCGAAGCAGTCGTGAGCGTCTGGCAAAGGAGGAGGAAAGGGTTCAATCGTCAAGGTATACGTGTGGGAGATGCGTTCGACAAGGGATGTGTTGTTTGTGTATGTAGCAGCAACAGTCAGGTGGAAAGAGCCACGACGCAAGGGTAAACAACAGATCGAACAAGGGTGGAAGGAGAAGGCAAGCTATGCGACGTCTTTATTGGGAAAGGATAATTTGACGCTTGTTGACTACAAGGTGGAATACCAACCCGACGACAGATTTGAGTCGCAGGCAGCAGAATCTATAGGTGTCTTGGTAGTCTAAAGGGAGGAAGCAAACATGTCAATGGGCAATGGCCTGTCCCTGAAAGTTGCATTTCGTTAGCGGTGCCAGGTGCGTGAGGTTGTTCAATGAGAAGACGCGTTGCCCCGCCATCGCGTCCAAAACACCTAAAGTTGACCTTCATGCAGGTGTTCCGCCTTAGCGTCGTTTCAGAACTTTACTCCGGGCTGGGGGCCATGTTTGAGCCCTATGCCACACAAGCCTGGCCTTGAGTGATGGAGCCTTGGCCCTTCTCATCGACGGTCAGTGTAATCATCACTTTCTGATCCAATCTTTGAATCTGCATATCCAGAATACCCATCGAGGTCTTTTCATCGTGTACCACCTAATACTGCGGCCAAAGTCACAGTGTCTGCGTTTCGCCATCAGGCTGCGGTCCAACATGACTGTTTGTCACTTCAACTTGGTCGAGGACAATCTCTAGACAGGGAGAATACTGTGACTGTGGAGCCTAGAATGTTGGTTTGGGCCAACTGCACTGACATGGCGGACGACCTTTCTGCGAGAAGAATGCTGCCCTGCTGTGATCAAAGCTCTCATGCGACACTGTTCCTGTTAGTGGCCACTTCGCAAAGAAGGGGAAAGGGCTCGCGCCTACCCAAACCATTGCGATGACATCTTCCCAATGGCATACATATTACCCACATCACTCCGCAAGCCGATCAGCTGGACCCTCACGGCCGAGCCTTTCTCGATCACATCGCCGGCGTTGTTGGAGTATTGCGGTGGAGTAGCGTCAGGGTTGTGTCGCATATCAGGCGGAAGATGCTGTCGTCTTGTCAACGCTTCGACGCTCGAAATGACCACCACTGTGACCTACCAGCTTTGAAACGAACACTGTAAGCGGGCCAGCTTCACAGAAGACACCTTGGGGCTTTATGGAGGAGACAGCGCAATCGATCTGTTCATTGTCACTTGTGAGGAAAGATCTCTTCGCCCAGTCACAGCAAATATCCTTACCGTCTCTCCCTTGAAAGGTTTCCATAGGATGGCTCGATAGAGGATTGTAAAGTGCGCTTCCCCAGAACCCGGCCTCACTCTTCCAGGAGAGATGTTGTAGATGTCCATTATGCACACGATGTAATATTCTCCATTACAGCTCCCTTCTAGATCCGCATAGAGCTGATCTTTAAGCCTCTCGTTCACATTCGCCGCAAAAAAGGATGGATGGATGCTAATTTCGCGCTCGAGATATCGTAGAAAGAACATCGCGCTCGGCTGGCTTGTTTGCCTGCCTGCCTGCCTGTCTGCGGACCCGACTCGCCCCTTGGTAATAAATGCGCGTGTACAAGGGACGAGGTAGGATGTCAGCTTTTCGCTTTTCGCTTCTTCTTCTTCTTCTGCCGCTGTGTGGCCTCAATTCATCCTCTTCTGCACGCGGGGGAGGAGGCGGCGTCGCTCTTGTCACCCGGAGGTGGAGGTCTGAGACAGAAGATTAACACAAAGAGGCCAGAAATGAAGTACAGCTAGAAGACCTCAATACCTCAGTGAAAAGCCCGAAGATGAGAAGGGGGACTTTTGATTGTGCGCCGACTGGGACGGAGAGAATGTAAATGGTCGCGCGAAGGCTGTGTTCTCTGATTATTTTTTGATGGCGGCGGCGCCAAACGCATGCGCGATGATGCTGAGTGGGCTCGGCTCGTTAACCACTCAGGGCTTCCCGTGAAGTACCTCGTATGGCTATGGATATGTATCGAATTAGCTCTAGAGGGGCTTCTCACCGCCCACTACTAATAAGAGTAGTCCAGGCCTAGGTGCCCAATGCCGACAGCCTTGGCGCCTGCGTGAATCCTTTCCAACTTCACGCGATCACACTCACATATTCGGCAATGTCCATTACCCATAGAGGAGGCACCTTATACTTACCATTCCTGCTTTGCATTTCTTCTTCTACCCCTATCATTCTCCATGTCGCGTCTCCTCGAAATCATTGTTCCAGGATTGGACAGGTCTCGCTCCAGCTTGGTTGCATTGCCCACTTTGTGTTGACATCAACTACACATGGGACGAATGGCGAGAGATAGAAAGAGAACCAAACAAGAAAGAAGTGACAAGAGACCCCCGGAATGTAAAATAATGATCTGGTTTCGTTATTTACATATGTCTCGTGCTGAACATAGCCCATACGCTGGGTTTTCTTTCTAGACTCGGCCGGGTTATCAGGGGATACATAGCGCTGAGGACAGAGCCCGCCATAGGATACTACAAGGGTGAAACCTATCGCACAGCGACATCCGCAGAGCCCTGTCTCTGGACGTGGTCGCCCCTTTCTTGTCCCGCAGCCAGAGCCTCCAGCCTGGCCGCTTGTACGCGGTGTTTCCGGATAACGGATATCCATTCTGGCTCAGGCGGGGATTTTGTCCTCGTCTCTGTCGCCGCCGGTGCTGCCGCTGTTGTTCTGTCCTCGGCGCCCGCTTGGCCACTGAGGTCATGCCCGCTGTTCGGTGTTGTGGACTCATCTTCGTCCACTGTGGCTTTTGTATCCTCGGCCACACTTTCTGGGGATACCTCAGCTACGTTCTCGCCCTGGTTGACGTCTTCGTCTTCGTCTTCGTCTTCATCGTCATCTAGCTCCGCTATCATTAGGCTGAAGTCCGCACCTAGCCGGCCTAGCGAATTCGCCGCGTAGAGCACCTGCATCAGCAAGCTCTCCCTCGCTGTGGGGTCTGTCACATTCGGAAGGTATTGTTTGAGCGTTGAAATGAATATGTCAATCAAGTACAATGGGAATGTCTGCAGGGCTGAAGGTAGCGTGAGGGATAGATCTAGCGACGCTGCTGGGGTAGTTGCAGAGGAGGGGAATTGCGGCACCTGTGGTTGCTCGTCCTCCGGGAAGATGTTGCGGTACATGCTTATTGTCGCAAAGGACTGTTCGCGAAATATTTCAATGAATCGTTTTAGATAGCGTTCCGTTTGTTGGCCAGCCAGAGAGGGATTATAGCCTCCTCCGGAAGAGGACTTGCGGTTTGGTAGAGGTCGCGTTGTACTTGAGGGCGTCAGATGCGTCTGGGAACTTGATCCGGAGCTGGCGGCTTCTTTCCGCGCCAATGTCTCTTGGTCCGCCAGATCGCGTAGTGGAGAAAGAGCCTCTATCATATTCAGGAACGTGCATAGCCGAGAGACCAGGAACAGGGCGCCAAAGTGACCTTCGTCCTGGTGTGACGAAGCAGTCGTGCCTAGTCCGAGTTGCGAGGTCAGTGTCGGTGCCAATGGGCCGGGCTTATTAGTTTGAGAACCTGCTGATGGCAAGCCCATTGTTGTACTTGTTGACAGCTCTGGCGCCACGCGTCGTAACCAACCGATCATCCGTATAGCAGCAGCAAGGCGAAGATTCTGGCTCCGAAGACTAGCAATCAGGTTCGTTGTCATGTCCTTCATTGCATTTTGGGCATCGGCGAGTACAGACTTCACCAGCTGGGAGTCAGGATAGAGAACCTGAAGACGTTTGATATGGGCGAAGAGATCAAGGGCTTGAGAATAATTCGCGCCGCTGGTGCCGGAGGATGCTGAATTCGTTGATGTCGCTGATGTAGTGTGGGCTGAGGCAATTGCCGCAGAGAGTAAAGATGGAAGCTCCAGAATGTCCTGAGCTTTGTCCGCTTGCCGAGCGAGAAGCGCGGACTCCCTTCGAGCGGTAAGGAGGGCATTTCCACTGCCTCCAGTAGCGCTATCCTCTTTGGACTTGCTATAAGTTGAGGCGAACTTCACGGCACTAGCATCCAATTCAGGGATCGCATTCTTGATCGATTCGGCGGATCTTGATATAAGCGGGAGTGACGATCGGAGAATACTGAGATGGTCTGATGAGGTAGTCGTCGTTCGGTGAGACCGAGAACTCAGTGCCTGGATCGAGAATAGATTGGACTGTGCTGCTTGACTAAGTGATTGAGGCTCTGTGGTGGTCAAGTCACTGAGACGGAGGGAGACGAGGCGGGACAGATATGTAGAGATTTCCGGGTATGAAGATGGTGATTGAGATGTCGATACGAGATGAGGTTGCAGAAGTTCGTAAAGGGCATCTGTCATCTTGACATAGATTTCGAGGCTTGGAGGATCGCGGTATTTGTTGTGTCGGAACACAACGAAGCAAGTCTATCACCGTGTTGCCATCTATTCGATCGAAGTGGGATATTGGATCAGTCGGAGAGAAGGAGAGCATGAGAACCACCAGTTTCAATTGGCTGAATCCAAGATTGTCTTGGCGTAGTGCCACAAGGCTGCGAGGCTGCGAGGCTGCGAGGCTGAACATCTCCCAGCCACCTTCACCCGCCATATTCTCCCACCTGATCCCTACTAACAATGTCCGGGGTTCATCCAGTGACCCTCATGATCGTCTAGTATATACTTCGGTGACTCCGCTCCCGCCTCTCTTCATCTAGGATTTGCTGCAGCTCGCCAGAAACTCGCTCCTGTGTCCCGAGCTCCAGATCTGCCTCCTCCACCTCTGCATCACTCTGATCGCCAAGCGCATCTGCCATCTTCCTATTTGGATCGTCCAACTCTCCTCTCAATGCTCGAGCCAGTGACGAAGAGAAGGCCTTCTTGCCTTTCTCATGAGACCCCGACAAAGAGCCAAAAGACTGCGTAGTTCCCCTGGGACTCTCGCTTTCCAACTCATCATCGGATCCGAAGGGTGAGCCCTGGCCCGATCTTGTCCCGCCACCGTCTCTACCAAGGTATGATTTTATCCCACTCAGATTCGCACTTTTTCTCCCCGTATCCAATGTTAGATTAGCGACAGAGGTTCGAAGGTTGCTGGATGACCGCACTCTTGTGCGACTTTGTTCCCTGCTCGTACTATTTCTCCTCTCGGCCGGGGTTGCCCTTGGATTACGCTTGAATTCGCCTCCTTCCTGTACGGTTTCCGGCTCATCTCTGAACATGTCTATCGTACTTTTCCGTACCGGCGTAGGAATGTAACTGGCACCGGTGGGGTCATGGGCGTTTTTGGACATCGTCCAGCGTCTAACTGGTATGTTTTCGACATTTGCGGGTGTTGATGGAGAAGATACGCTGTTTTTTCTGGCCGCCTTCTCTCTCCTAAGGTCTGACCATCGCCGTAGACTGTTCTGAAGCACATACCTCCCATTTGCGCCCAACTTCATCACCAAAAATTCGCAGTGGTTGATGTTTCGGAGATCCTCAAAAAACTCCACACTGTAGTGATACCAAGCCATCAGAAATACGCGACTGCAGAGACCGTGAGTGACGAGAACAGCCACACTGGCCATTGTGTCTTCGGAAAACCGTCTCCAGAGTGAACCATTGAAGGATGATACGCGGTCATAGACGTCTGCTCCACTTTCTCCATTAGGAATGCGATAAAAGAAGTGACCATATTGTGCACGCTCTCGCCACAGTCTCTCAACTTCTTCGGTGTCTGGCTGAAAATTGCCAAAGTCCTGCTCCCTCAGCCTTGGTTCCTCATATACCTTGATGTGGTGTCGCTGGAATGGTGAAGGGGCAGGTTCATTCGAACACAGACTCTTCAGAATACCTTCTGTCGTTTCCCTGGTCCTCCTGTATGGAGAAATGAAGAAGTGTAGTGTATCATCGGTTCGGAGGAGAGCACGAAGCTTCTCTCCTGCTGCAAGCGCTTGGCGATGCCCTTCTTCCGTCAATCCGACTCTGTGGTCTGGCGTCGTCTGGTGGATAGCTTTGTCACGGTTCCCTTCGGATTGAGCATGTCTGATAATGATGATCAACCTTGGTTTGCCCATGTTGCTGGACCAGTATTCAGAATGGCTGTGGTGGCCTCTCTGCCAGCGGTTTGATGTCAACTCGTGACTTCCGCACTCCCACACTTCCTTCGTTGAGTCTTGACAATAAGCCCAAACTAACTCAATACAGCGCAAGTTTAATCCTGGGGTAAAGACCCGATATTCATACCATATGGTTTTAGATAGAAGGGAAGGAGTCATGACAGCCTTGCTTTGCAGACTGTCTCATCTGATGCCAAGAGAATTTGTGCCAGATTAGGATTAGCCCAGCCGCATTTGAATCGCGTTCTGCAATGTCGCGATCATGGCGGGCAAGGCTCTCTCTCCTTCAGCCATCTCACTCGATCACCAATGCTTAGCTGAACTTATTGACACGCTCCAGCCACCAAGCTCATGCGCAGATCGTAGTCGCGACGCCGATATCCCCTTCCTTCCCTCCGAACGATCAAGGGTTTCAAAGTGACAACAACGCCGACAACAAGATGAATCCCCAGATGCAGAATTATCGACAATATGCCCAGGCACAAGGAAGATCCCCAGCAGCACGTAGGCCAGGTGAGTGCGATTTGAGCACCAGGATACTTGCAAAACCAGATATTGGTGGAGATCCCAAGAATCCCTTCGAGGAAAAGGACAATCATGACGGACAACACCTCATGGCCCTCCTGCCCCAATACCGTCGTCTGGTTGACACTGGACAGATGGCTCTCTTATCTACTTTTCTCACCCAACAACAAGAGATCTTTCACTAACAGACCCTAGGCCAGATCCCCCCTGTCCAACATGCTGCTCAGCAGGCGCAAGCTCAGATGATGCAACAACAAGCCCAACAGCGCAATGCTGCGATTGAACACCAATTGGCACAGCGACGTGTGCGAAAACCTACCGACCGAAACATGCCGGACGGGCTAGAAGAGATTGTTATTGGAGATGGCGTCGAGCAGTATAAGAAATTGCGCGAGGCAGAGAAACAACTAGACCATCTGATGGCACGGAAGAAATTGGAAATTCATGACAATTTCAACAAAAATGTCAAGAGGCAGAAGACAATGCGGATATGGATCTCTAATACGGTGTCAAGCCAACCTTGGCAACTGAATCCGGATGAGGAAGGCTTCACATTCGACTCCAACGGCGAGCCTTCTTATAGAGTCAAGATTCAAGGAAGGTTACTGGAGTATGACGACGATGACATCTTATACAGTGACGACGAAGATGAAGAGATGGGAGGTCAAGACCAAACCAAAGAGAAGAAGATTAGACCGCCTTCCAAGAAATTCACACAATTCTTCAAGGGGATGACGGTCGAGTTCGAAAACCCGAAAGACAGCCTGGGCGATAACAATCAGATGATCACGTGGAAGAAGGGTCAAAACAGCGCTCAATCTGGCGAACATGACAGCATCGAGTTCGAGCGGAGATCCGACGAAAACGTCAACATTACAATCTGCCTAACACGCGACGAACAGCCCGAAAGATTTCGCCTTTCCAAGGCTCTGGCTGAAACTCTGGATATGGAAGAGGCGGAGCGTGCCGAAGTCGTCATGGGTATCTGGGACTATGTGCGCGCCATGGGCTTGCAAGAAGATGAAGAACGCCGGAGTATTCAATGCGACGACTCACTCAAACGTATCTTTGATACCGACACGTTCTTTTTCCCTCAGGCGGCTGAACGGCTAGTCCCCCACCTACACCCCTTGCCGCCTGTGCGACTACCCTACACCATCCGCGTGGATGAGGAATTTCATAAGAATCCCGAACCCACGGTTTACGATGTGCAGGTCGCGGTTGAAGACCCTCTCCGTCCATTGATTTTCAAACTCACCCAAAACCCAGAACACCAAAATACACTCCGCTCGATTGCCAAGTTGGACGACGAACTCGCCATCGTGGTACAAGCGCTACATCACCACAAGGCACGGCACCAGTTCTTCACGAGCATGGCAAAGGATCCGCAGAAATTCATCGAGAGGTGGCTCAGCAGTCAGAAGAAGGACCTCAGCGTGCTGCTCGCGGAGCAAGAGCGAGGGGATGTGGCTGGCATGGAGTTCTCCAAGGGTGGAGAGGACAGCGTATGGGGCGGCCAAGTCGTTAGGGAGGCGGTGAGGTATCGGCTTGCCAGGGCAGAGACCTCAGGGAGGTAATCGACTAAGGAGGGTCACCTATAAAGTGTCATGTGTCATGGAGCTCAAGACATACACACCCCCCAAAGGGAAGGGAGTTATTGTATTACGAGCAAAATGTTTCCATCCGTTCAACCAGGAACCAGGCGGCGTCACTCCAAGGGGTAATTGGAAATGGGGGACGGGGGACGGCACAGTCCACAACATGCACCGGTTGGGAGCATCACGATGTATAATTATGTAGGTATTTAGGTCGCACAGGCGTGGGCAGGGGCCGTCCATATCCTTGTCCCTGTTCCTGTTCCTGTCCCTGTCCTTGGGAAGCGAGGTTCTTGTCCTCTTACCTGTTCTTATACTGGTTCTTGTCCGTGTTCTTGATTGTTCTTGACAAGATTTCTTGGAGTTTGTGCTCCGTCCTGCTCCGGCTCCAGCTCCTGCTCCGGCTCTGGTATAGTATAGTATGGTGCGGTGCGTTGTGTTACGGTATGATATAGTATGGTATGGTATGGTCCCCAAGAAAGAGGTCAAGTCTACCCAGCAGGGTATGAAACCATATTCGTTATCACCCCGTTCGATGCCTGTTGCCTGTTGCCTGTTGCCCGTTGCCTATACTCGCCATGTATGTATATCCGAGTATGTATCTATCGATAATGTATCTGTCATGTCATGTCTCCTTCATAAGTCCCGTTTCTGGTCTGGTCATTGTATGTTTTGTTGATGTGGCATTCTTATTCTACCAATCTGCATAGAATCTACCAATGATTTGTTTTCGTTTCGTTTTCAGGTGGTGATACACATCAATTAATTACGTTTGACGAATCATGATCAGGAGGTAGGTCCTCTCTCTCCCACGCCCTCTCTCTGAGTACTCGACCAACACTGACTCATTTCAACGGACTGATGACAAAGGGAATATGCGTGCCTGTGATTCCAATATCCTTCCGCGGGTCGTACGTCTCCAAAGTATTCGATGGGCCGTATCTCTCGCAGAGGTATAGCATGTCATTGTACGCTCTGCCGAAACATTCGTGAGCGTTTCATCAACCAGGGGGGAGATAGAGGGAGAAGAAAGACTTACATCTGCCGCGACGGACCACCAGGATGTCCCGCGGAATCAACCAGGTACGGGTATATACTATATAGACGATTCCTGTCGTCCCATTCCTCGACTGGCTCCGAAGGTTCGATGTGGCGATGTGCTTATACCGGCGGAGTCCGTCAGTCTTGGTCGTCCTATGAGGGAGGAACTCGACAGCGCCGGACCAACTAATAGACCTTTTCGTAGTGGAGGGCCCAGCCGAAAGCCACGACGGAGCAGATTGTGGCGGTCATAGGAAACCACATGACGCGCAGACGGGCCTTTTCAACTGGGAAGTTGTCCAAGTCGTCAGCCACGGCCTTGTCGGTATTGAGACCAGTTCGAGCATCCTAGTGACTTCCTAGATCTGACGATGATGCGAGGGCGGAAAACGGCTGTGGCGCTTGCGCGAAAGGAGAGCTGGGAGGGTGGAGGTGGGTATCTCTCTGGCCCGAGCTTGGTCGCGGATAATGTGACAGAGGATTGACGATAGAGATTGTTTCCTGGTATCAGCGGCTTCCACCGAGCAATGTACATTCCTACCCTGTTTGCCCTCTCACCATAGATATCCGTCAGTTCTCCCTCCGGAACAGGGGCCAGGATCCGCATGCCATACTTCATATTCGCCAGATCCCTAGGCGCGCACGGCTGGAAAACCACTGATAGTGAGCAGTCAGCGCTCAACAGGTGTGCTCTGGAAAGAACCGAAGTGCATGTAGTGGGGAGAAGGAACATGGGATCCTGGGAGGGGGCTATGAGCGAAGTATCAAGTGAGTTAAGACCATCGGTCGAGCGTCACCGAGCATGCCTACGCTGTGAGGCTAACAAGTAGGTATCGATGCTGGCGTGTGATGAGAGTGTCTGGCTGAGTAACATGTAGTAGGGGTGAGTAGCCACTGCCGTAGCCCTTACCGCTAAAGTGAAGGCACGCGATCCTCGAGGAGAAGCCATTAGCACCCATTAGGATAACCAACGATGATGGTGGGTAGAAAAACACACATCTTCCCCCTAAAATGCCCTACCGAAGGCCCACAAAAAAAGGGAAGACAGAATGAGGCTATATTCAGTCCTTATCTTCCAAGACGTATGTATATATGTAGTTTACTTCTGTGGAATGTTTGTACAAGAATTTTGAAATGGCCGATATTCGCGGGGAAAAAAAAGGGAATATCGAACAGGGTTGTCATTTGCCGATCATGGTATATCGGTCCTGAACCCTGGGTCAAGATTTCCAACGTCGCCTATGGCTGTGCCGCTGTTGCGGAGCATATCGAGAGCTTCTTGGCCCTGCTTTGTTCCGGGAGCAGGCATTAGCGGTTGTAACCCTGGTTGGATCGGCATCGACGTTGCAGGTACTGAGGGAAGACGGAATTCTGTTAGTCATTTCTTATGGACAGTCGTCGAACGATGGAGGCGGCCAGACAATGGCTGCTTCCTGCTTGAAGTAGAAGAAAGTGAAACGAGAAGGGAAAGTGTGGCTGGGGATACAGATCAGTACTCACCGGGTATGCCCAGACTCATTCCCTCGATCAAACGCTTGTAATACTGCGCCTCCTGGATGCTCTCCAACACATCTGCTCGGGCGGTATGTTTGAGTTCTTTCCTTGGCGCCGCCATCAACACTGAATCACTCGCCCAGCGTCGTACCATCTCTTTCATGGCCGAGACATCAAACAGTCGGTAATGGAGGTGTTGCAGGATGACGTTCCAAGGTGGAATAGCCAAGAAAGCACGGTCAGCGTGGATACTGTTCCCTGCCAGAAGAGCTCGACCTGGTTCGGGGATGTAATGTTTAATGTATGCGAGAAGCTTGGTGGCAGCTTCTTCAGCACTGGTCGACGAAACCAGGCATGCCTGTGTGAGACCGGAGTTGCCATGCGTCTCGACACACCACTCAGACATCCTCGAGAGTTGTTCCGGGGTGTGGAATATCACAGCCTCGAAGCCCTCTGTGTCCAGCGGAGCGAGGTCGGCGGTAGTGATGATGCACGCTATGGACATGATTGTATCTTTGGCGGGGTTGAGACCCGTCATCTGGGAGCCAGTCTTCGGTCAGCGCGACGCAGAAGCAATGGCCATAGATGAAGTTGGATAGGGGTAGATGGGCCAAAAGACGCGGTAAACATATTGCAAATCAACGAGGTGCGGTCGGAGACAGATGTGCGTGTGAGGCTTCATTAGAAGTTTCTCCCCCTTGTGTTGGGGGGGAAATTTCAGCAATGATGGTTGTAACAGGTAAACAGGGGTGATTCTTTTGTGTTGCTGGAAAAGGGCCAGTAAGGGGTTCACTCGGTGTGTACACCTACCTCGCAGTCGATCCAGACCAGCGGATCGGTAGATCGGGTGAGTGCCATGGCTGGTGCTTCCTTGATAAGTTTTTCGGTTGTAGTTTGAGGTTTGTGTCTAACCTGACCAACCTCTCAACATATGTTTTTCACTCCAGTCTCGGCCTGTCAACGACGACTGTCTGGAACAAAGGCTCTGGACCCATATACCCACTTTGAAATTGGGGGGAAAACTGACTTGACAGGCCTCGCATGAATTAAAATGAGCTGCTCGACAACATTGCATCGAAGAAAGACCTGGAGGAATAGAGGAACTTCGCCCCACGAGGAACTAAACGAACCTCATCCAACGGGTGATTGAGCCCAGGGGAAAGGATAATGACGATTATCTGATCATCTGTTACCCTTCGCCACTAGTGCGGCAACGTTTCTATGGGAGAGAATTTGTGACGAAGGCAAAGAAAGGACGGTACAACGCGAGAGGTGATGACGATATGTACCCTAAGTCCAATACTGTTCGGGGCCAAGACCCACAGAATTCCCGACCAATGAAATTGCAGCGGAATCGGAAGGAGTCCGGAGTGGAACTCCACCCTCCACCCACGCAGGTCCCTCTTTACCCGTCACATATCAACAAACTACATCTATAACACTATACCAGGGCTGCCGGGAACTACAGGGCCATGGACAGCCAGATCAGCTTGCGATCAATAGGTGCTTTTAACAATTTGATAATGTCATTGGACCTCCGGCCTGGTTTGCTGGCTGGCAGCTCCAAGCTTTTTGGATCGTGCCTGTATGAGGTTTATCTTTTTGATGGGACACGAAAAGGACACTCGTCAATGCCTGGGAAATTGGTACATTTACCACCGCGGGTTGACTCGGCAGTCATGCGTCCACGTCCATGCTCATGCCTTTCCCCCGCTCCCTTGGCCTGTTGATCCCTCTCTGGCCTGAAGCACCCTTGGAGACTGTTTACAAGCCTCTGCATCCTTTCCCTAACCCATGCCCTCCATGCCTGCAGCCTCTCGGAGGGATCTATTCTGCGATCACGTCCTGCATCCCATTCTCCAAGCACAGGCTCGTGCTGCAGGCGTTTGTTTCGCACAATTAATCAAAATATTCGACGGCCAACCCTTGCTTGCGTGTATCTTCACTCTCCATCTTATCATCCTGACTCCAAATTCTGCGGTCTTGACAAAAGAAAGTGGAAGAGTCGAATTTCCAAATCGACTGCTGACAGAAGCCGCCGTATGCGGCTCTCATTTCCTGTATTCTCAGCGCGTGGCATAGTACTGACAGGCAGCATTTATGAAGTATCCACACACGTCTGTCGATAAAAGTCTTCGGAAGCCGTGGACGAAATTCTGGGTCCATGGTCAACTCGCGGCATAGAGTTTGTGGGCTTGTTAAAGGGCTTTCAGAGCTCTTCATCGTCGCCAGCTGTCGACTCTTTGACCAACGGCCCTCCGAACTGCAGGCCAGAAGCAGTTGAACTAGCCGCAGTCGGTTGAGATGGTCCCGAAGTCCCGAGAACCTCGCCGATAGCGTTCGAAAACGTGGACGTGCTACCCCCTAATCGGCTTTTGATGTCATCGTCAAAGTCCGCAATGCTAGCCCGATGTCGCTTCATCGGACTGCCGACCATGAAACTCTCATCGTCCTTTTGAACGTCCAGGCTGCTGCTCAAACCCATGGACCCCGTATTCGTGCCTGCAGGTGACGTACCAAGCTCAACAGCGCCAGCTTTGGGTGTCGAATTACCCGAAGTGCTACCAGATTTCGAGCTCTTGCGAGGTTCTGTTATACCGTTGCTATTCAGCGGTTCCGCCGAATGCTGTCGCTTGAGCTGATGATACCTTAGCCCATGCCGGATTTTCAACGGCGAAGGGTCTCTTACCTTCATTTTACGGATGCCCTCTGCAACCTGACCTGTCCGCTCAGCATCTTCTGGACTCAGCATGCTCGGATCTCTCTTTGCATCTGCATCATTGATGTCCTCCATCTTGCCAATGATGCCAGCACCGTCATCGTCGCTCTCGCTTTCCATCTCATCATCGCTTGTTCCTTTACCCTTTCGACTCCGTCGACGTTCTGAGTCGCGGAAGTTTGAGAAGCCGGCAGTACCTTCTTTCTTCAGGGGCCCAAGTTTGGGAAGCTCTGCCGCGATGCTACGTCTCTTCGTGCTGACCGCTGCCTTATCAGTTTTGGGTCCAGACAGGATGCCCATCTTCTGTAACTGGCGTTCTCCCCGATAAAGGAATGTAAAGACAGCATATGGTTTATCGGTAGGGTCAATACCAGTCACCGTCTGTGTTGAGATGGTTTTGGGGTCCAGGGTCTTGGGTTTGGCAAAGCTGGTAGTGTGGTCGACATCGGCTCGGTTCTTGCCTTCACCATTACCAGCGCCTTCTCCGACGTCTGAGCCTTCTGAGTCATCGTGGGCATCGAATTGAGGTGAATATTCTCCGCGTTTGATCTCTCCAGAAGCCAACACTCGGAACAAGGCAACCTTGATCTGCCCAGCTGCTTCTGGTATCGGGTCATCATCGTCTTCTGAGGAACCGCTCTCGCTTACCGAGCCCTCGTCATCGGAAACGTCCTTCAATTCTCCATCTTCGCCATAGCGCATGGTGTTCTTTCTTTTGTCCTTCTTTGAGAGTCCATTGGTGTCATCATCGCTCCCGGTGGTTTCCTTCCGCTTTCGTCGCCTTCTCTCCAGTTTCTGTCTGCGTCTTTCAATTGTTGCCGCGGCGTCCTTTCCATCGAGGTCCAGACCATTCAACCAGCGTTCGAGACCGACTTCACGGAACAAAAACTCGCGTTCTGCTAGTCCACCTCCCTCTTTCTCAGGAACACTGACCCATCGGGAATTCACCCACGTCTCTTCGCCCTTTCTGAGTAGTGTTGCAACCTCCTCTTTGGCTCGGCCATCAAAGTAAATGTAGGCGGCAATAGTTTCGTTGGGGGAGGTTGTCAAGGGGACATAAGGCCCAACTGAACTTGTGTATTTTCCTCGTTCGCTTGTGTGACCTGGAAGGCCCCCAACAAGTTTGGGTTTCGGATTCGGAACATCTGGTGTTGCCTTTGGGGTGGAGTAAGGTACTTCCTGACCAGGGGTGAGGAGGGTGATAGAGATGGCAAAGGTCGATTGCTCGGGTTTTCCCGTCAGAGAGTCGGCAGGGATTTGTGCAGGTGGAACGGGAATGTAGGCACTGATTCTTGAGAGACGAGAGGTTCTCTGTACAGAGTATTCTGGCAAAGGCCCTGTGGGAGTGTGTATGCTCACAGCAAGACCTTTAAAGCAGGGCATGGTGGCTGTCAGAAATTTGAAGGCTCCTTAAGGGAAAGTTGATTCTCCGCTCTCTGCGCGCAGAGATGGCGGAGAACAAATCTCCGATATGATTCGTGAGGCAACAACCCGCGCTGTGTGAATCTTGAATCCAACTTTTCCCGAATTGGAGATGCTACAGTTACCAAAGCGTCAACTCCACCGCCAAATGAGATCTCATGTGCATTCAGCGAGCCGGGGAATAGGAGGGACTGCCTGCTCCGCAGACTCGGCAAGGAACGGTGAGCTATCGGGGGAATGGCGCACGCGATGGAGGAGGACGGTCCTCAAATGAGTGGCAGGGTTGATTTGAACAAAGATGAACAAGGAGTTTGGACGGAAGTAATGAAAATGTCCAGATTGACAACGTGGATGAAGAGAGAATTGTCCAACTTAATTTACTCTTGGACCGAGTTCATAGAGGCTCCGTCAACTGCAGTGACTTCTTTGACGAGGCAGAAATGCCAAGATATCACTAAGCCTTATCCGGATAGACCCAGCCTGATCAAGCTGCGGAGAGACGAGGCTGTATCCGTTGACCCTCTCGCGAGAGTACGGAGTAGTCACAACTATACCAGGAGGAGAAAACAGAAGCCGTCCAATAATATGACTGATTCCATAACGGGCTTCAGACACAGCTTTTGCCTGCTCTCTTTCGCTAGGCTTGCAATGCTTGTTGAGTGGCTACGTCTTTGGACACTGAAGCAGATCACACTGCGCCTCTGGTATCAATCTAGCATTCTTATTCTTGGTCTCGTTCACGTTTACACAGCCATTTACACACCCCCCAAAAAACCAGGACATCCATGACAGAGAAATGATACCTTTGGATGTCTGCAGTCTAAATGCCGATGGATGTTGACGGCTGTGAAGCAGAGTCATGAACTCGTCTCCACTGGCTGTCGCCTTTGAGCAAACTTTTCAAACGTGCAAAACCAGGGAACTTACATTTTGGCAAGAAAACTGAAGCATCCGTCCCAAGTGTCCACTGAAACCCATGACCATGCTTGTAATCCGCTTTTGGCTTTCTCAGAGGTGGATGAGACTCATCAACCGTTACCGTTTGCCCTAGCTCCTACTCTATCTGGCCACGATACTTTTTGGGTCACTCACCTTCCCCTGGTTCTCACTTAGCTTACCAAGCCAGCCTTGACTGTGCGCACAATCTACAAGAAGGGTGTAAGGTGTGGTGCGAACTGTACATCAACAAAGTCGAGAGTGGTGTGAGGATGTCGACCTGCAGCATCAGCCAGCCAATCATCAGCCCTGGTTGACTGATCGGAGAAATAATGATGGTCCTGGTGGCCCCAAAGGGCAAGGAATAGCGATGACGTATCGCATGCAAGTGTTTCGTTAATGGCGGATTTGCTAGGAAATTATTGCCCCGCGATCATTTCCTCGTGGCTTCATCTTCCAGCGGTTGCGGTTGAAGGGATCTACAATTCAACAGAATTTTCTCCCGGCCAGCTGGCTGAGTTTTACCAAGTTTCCTTCCTGTTATATTTTGTCTAACTGTTTACCAACTCTCAAAGCCATACCCTTCCTCTTCAGCCTCACAAGCCGTCAAGCATTTCACCATGGGAAACGTGAAAGAAGTCCAGTTTAAATCCTTCACCGACCAGAAGTAAGCTCGAGACTAACACCTCATCGGTGACGACTGTCTTCTAACTCTTCTGTCCGCAGGCCTGGTACCTCAGGGCTTCGCAAGAAGGTCACCGTCTTCCAACAGCCACATTACAGCGAATCCTTCGTCACCTCGATCCTCCTGTCCATTCCTGAAGGCGCAGACGGTGCCTTTCTTGTCATTGGTGGCGATGGTCGATACTGGAATCCCGAAGTGGTGCAGCTGATTGCAAAGATTGGTGCTGCATACGGTGTGAAGAAGCTTCTGATCGGTCAGAATGGTATTCTCAGTACTCCCGCTGCCAGCCATATCATTCGCATCAGAAAGGCCACGGGTGGTATCCTTCTCACCGCCAGTCACAATCCAGGTGGTAAGTCAAGACATGTCGGGTAGTGTCAAAACTAGGTCTAACAGTGCCACAGGTCCCAAACAAGACTTCGGCATGAAGTACAACCTCTCCAACGGTGCCCCAGCCCCCGAATCCGTGACAAACAAGATCTTCGAGAAGTCAAAGTCCCTTACCTCATATAAAATAGCAGACATCCCAGAAGTGGATCTGTCGACGATTGGCACCAAGAAGTATGGCAATCTCGAAGTTGAGATTATCGACTCTGTAGCGGACTACATGGCCATGCTGAAGGACATTTTCGACTTTGACCTCATCCGATCCTTCTTCAAGTCTCAACCCGACTTCAAAGTTCTCTTCGATGGTCTCTCTGGGGTCACTGGTCCTTACGGGGTGGCCATATTCCAAGGGGAGCTCGGTTTGGGACCTGAAAGCACTCAGAATTGCCAACCCAGCCCCGACTTCAACGGCGGTCATCCAGATCCCAACCTGACGTACGCCCATTCTCTGGTCGAAAGAGTTGACAAGGAGGGCATCCACTTTGGCGCTGCTTCGGATGGGGACGGCGATAGAAACATGATTTATGGCAAGAATGCTTTCGTCTCGCCCGGAGACTCCTTGGCCATTATCGCCCACTATGCTCAGAAGTATATCCCTTATTTCAAGAAGCAGGGTGTTTATGGTCTAGCGAGATCGTTCCCCACGTCGGCGGCGCTTGATCTTGTGGCCAAGAAGCAGAATTTGAGCCTCTATGTCGTTCCCACGGGATGGAAGTTTTTCTGCGCCCTCTTCGATACCAATAAGATGTCAATCTGCGGTGAAGAGTCCTTCGGAACTGGCTCAAATCACATCCGAGAAAAGGACGGCTTGTGGGCCATCACTGCTTGGCTCAACATCATTGCTGGGGTGGGGAAAGATACTGGCAAGTTCCCATCTATTGCAGAGATCCAAAAGCAGTTCTGGCATGAATATGGCCGCGTGTATTTCACTCGGTACGACTACGAGAATGTGAGCAGTGACGGAGCCAACGACATGGTGAAGTATCTCAAAGAAAAGATCGGAAAGTCCGACACGGTCGGTTCAGAGGTCTCAGGCCGCAAGATCCTGGAAGCCGACGATTTCTCATACACCGATCTCGACGGTTCGGTGTCGAAGAACCAAGGTATCTATTTCAAATTCGACGACGGCACAAGAGTCGTTGTTCGATTATCGGGTACGGGCAGCAGCGGTGCCACCATCCGCCTCTACGTCGAGAAACTCGAGGAGGACAAGAGCAAGCTTGGCGAGGACACACAGGACTATCTCAAGGGCTCGGTCGGACTCGCCATTGACCTGCTGCAACTCCAGAAATTCATTGGCAGAACCGAACCGGATGTCAAGACCTAATTCATCTGTTGTTGACATGTGGCAGTGACTCGCACGGGTGGCCACCACGGAAGATTCTGGGAAGAAGAGGGTTTCATCTTCCACAAGCGGTTGTCTTTGCAATCTTGATAGCTTTCAAAGGTCGACAAAATGACCAATCAACACAGATAGACCGCAGATGTCCGTTGAAATAGCACTGTTGAATTTTTGAAACCCGGCCCTCAGATTCTAGGTTCGTCAGCGTCAAGACGCGATGACCTTGGCTTCTTGGTGTTTTAATGCGCCAAAGTTGATATGCTCCCCTCGAGCAGTGTGTTGCGGTCAGTTATGCTTTTTGTTTATTGAACTACTGTGTGTAAAGAACTCCATATGCAGCAGCAACAGAAACCTGGTCAAGCGCGGCATCTCGCACAGTAGACGAGTCCTGAGACACTCTCCGTGAGCAAAACCTCGCTTGCTATACGAGGGCAAATGTCTCGCCTGTTTTCTCAGTCGGCAAAGTCTCGCTTTCCCTTCCAATCTCTTTCCCCCAACGCCTTCTGAGAGTCTGGCTCTTCGCCACCGTTTGCTGGAGGCTGAGGATTCGTTTGTGGGAAGAGAATGGCACGGATTGCTGCGTCGAACCAAGACCAGGACGCGCCATCTCGCAGAGGGTGATACAACGCTGTAACTCCATCTCTTTCCATCGAAGATTGTTCAACTTGTAACCACATGGGTGGACTAGACGGAGGTCCAAGATTGAGCGCTGGCAAAATGACCATTGGAGCGTGGGAGAGGCGGGGAACTGGGTGGTTTAAACACGCAGCCTTGCGATGAACTTTATGAACCATCTGAGAGCTGCGATGTGGTCAGTTTCCTGTGTGTGTCAATCGGGAATGGAGAAGAGTGGCTCACTCACTCACTCACCCACCTCCAAACGACTCGCGGCCGCTGGCATGTGCGTTGCGAACAAATGCATGGCGTATCTCCCATATCATCACTGCGACACCACTGCGACCATCCTCTTGGATTGAACTGTAGGGTCCGCCCAAAGTGTCCCCCCTACCTGCATCTTGGCAGTACGACACCGTCTCCTATACTGCACCACGTCCCCTCCCCATTCCTCCCGGATACAAGAGATCAAACCCCTTCTTCCGAGCCGTTTGTTACACTGCAAGTCCATCCGACATCGAGCAACGAAACTGGCCTTGGCGCTTTGATCGTGGCGTATAATATGGTCTTGACGAGGCGAACCTGTTTTCTGAGACGATAAAAGAATTTCAACCCATCCTTCAGTTCAACACCGGAATTCCCTCCAGAGACGTCAGCGCGCCATCTGAAAAAAAGTGCGGGAAGCAGAATGGGTTGCATGGACAGGTTGACAAGAACGGCAGATGCCTCGCAAAGATATCTCTCCCAGGACCTTGATTCCTCGTACATGAGCGTGGTCCTCGTCATCTGCTTCCTCATCTCAGGTCTCATTGACAGTGTGGCATTCAACACGTGGAATTGTTTCGTCAACATGCAAACCGGTATGTTGCCTCTTGAAAATTCTCACCTCAAACATGCGCTCGATCACCATCTTTGACTTGTAACACTTTAGGAAACACCGTCTTCGCCGCCCTCGGACTGGGTGGCCAGCCACAAGCCAGTCACAAGCAGCAGTATTACAAGTCCCTGACGTCCATTGCAGCATTTTGCTTGGGTGCGCTCTTCTTCAATGGCCTGCATCGCTATCCTGCAGGCGCTGGCCAATCAACATTGTCCCGGAGAAGAGTCAATCTCATCGTGTCATTCTTTACCCAGACCGTGTTCATTGTCATTGCCGCAAGTTTGGTCTCCACGAACGAAGTGTCAAATCAACCATTCGTCGCTGGCACCTTCTCTTCCGGGAACGACGAGATACCTTCGTCCATGATCAATTTCTTGGATCTGTGTCCCATCGCCTTGATCTCCTTCCAGGCAGCCGGGCAAGTCACCCTGTCGAGAATGCTCTCCGTGGTCGAGCTGCCGACAATCGTTCTGAGTGCCTTGTACCACGACGTTTGCGCGGACCTGTACAACATCCGGGATTCCTGGAGGAAGAGCTCCAGTCTGTGGGAGTTTGTGGTGGTGAGCGAGAGAAAGCAGGAGAGACGAGCGGCGTGCATCGTGGCACTTTTCCTCGGCGGAATCCTTGGTGGTGAGATGTACAAATCATCGGCCGGAATGGGCGGAGCACTGTGGCTTGCAGCTGGCTTGAAACTCGGCATCTTTATCGGGTGGTTTTTCTGGAAGGGACAGAAGGGGGACGACGATGACTGTCGCGGCGATCAACTACCGCGGTGAACACGGTGTCAAGAAATCAGGCGAGCCCGGGGAATATCAGCAAGCACTCCACCGACATCCTTCAATAATGACGGCTCTGCAGTCGGAGAAAAGTCAGGATGAGCATCTGCTGCGCCAGTCAACAAGGACATGAAGACATGGCCACAGCCTCGACCTGCCATTTTCTCTGTGCTCGCATCGGTCTTTGGAAAGAGACACTCCAAACGGCGTAGTCAGGCGTGGAAGACACAATCTCAAGGAGACGATTGTCACTTTCGGTCCCCTCGAGTCACCACATTCGTGCAAAATCTGCCCCCATTCCGGAATGCCTCAATAGTGAAGACTGCTCTTCGCACATAGTTAGAGAAAGACTCCCACCTAGATTTAGACTGAATTTGCGTCGTCGGCGTCGATGGAAGAGACCGCGCAAGAAGTGAGGTGTCAAGGTCATGCTCTCCTGTTTTCCCTCCATTATCTTGTTCCCATCATGGCGTCTCGCCACGGTGAATGTGCCGACCATGAAGACAGCGTAAAGCCTTTGACTGAGCATGCGCACCCACAATCGCTGTAAGCACCGTACCGAATACTTTTCTAATTCCCACCGCCCGCATTGCCTGCTCGTTAGTTTCTGCGCGCGCTAGCTGACATTCGTTTGATCAGTGACGCAAAGATGCAGAGATATCTGTGAAAGATTGAGTCCCCAAACGCCGGAACTGGTTCTGGAATGACCATTCAATCTCAATACTAAAGGAAAGAAAAGGTGGAGGAATCGCGGGAAGGAGAAAAGGATAGATCGTAAGGGCGATATTTTGTGTGACTGGAAGGTCGGAACTTTTTTTTTTTTTTGGCAAGGAATCTCATGACGGGGCGTGGAGCTACCATTGTCACTTTTTTTTCTCTCTCTCTCCTGGGGTTTCAGACATGCGAGGGACTCTTAAACAGCCGCCCGCCCTTCCACACATGCGTGATGTTCTTTGGCTCTTTGAACACGTCCATGTTCTCCAGAGGATTCATGTTCAAGGCGATCAGGTCGGCGTCGTACCCGACTTCGATCCTACCGCTCTTAGGCGCCATGCCTAGAGATCCGAGCACTTCGGGCCCCATGGCCGTTGCGGCTTCAATGGCCGCCAAGGGCTCCATGCCGCCGTCGCTGACCGCGTAGGAGAGTTCGCCGCCGCTTCGGCCGTGCGCCAGTGGGTGCGTTGCGGGCGTGCTGATGCCCAGGTCGGTACCCAAGGCGATCTTGACGCCGGACTGCACAGCCAGACGATACGCGGTACGGTGGTACTTCGCCGTCTCCAGCATCTTCCGGTACGATTCCGGCGACATGAGCTCCGGATGGTCGACGCCGACTTTGACGATCGTCCGCGTCGGCACGTACACGGCCTCTCGCTCCTTCATGAGCTCGATGCACTCCTCGTCCATGTACGTTCCGTGCTCGATACTGTGGACGCCCGCGTACAATGCGGCCATAATTCCGGCCTTGCCGTGGCAGTGCGCGCCCACGACACGCCCTGCACGCCTGGCCTCTTCCACAATAACTTTCAACTCGTCGAGTGAGAACTGTTGGCGCATAGGGTCGTCGGCAATGCTCAGCACGCCGCCGCTCGCGAAAACCTTGATGCATTTGGCGCCTCGTCGAACTAGCAGCCGGACGGCGCGTCGACACTCGTCGATGCCGTCGGCGATGATCATCGGTCCTGTACCTGGGGACAATCCGTTCGCTTGAGTATCCCTCACTCCAAAGAGAGAGCCGACGAATCCCCAGGGTAGGTCAAAAACGTCTCCGTGTCCTGCAGTCTGGGATATCGCAGCTCCTGAAGAGTATATATTTGGTCCGACGAGGGTGCCTTCTTCGATCGCCTTGGAGACTTCAAGCCCGTAGCCAGCAAGTTCGCGCACGGAGGTGAACCCGCTCATTAAAATGTCGTGTACATTACGGGCAATTCTGGCGCCAGCAAGAGCCGTCGACTGGGTGGCAATCTCGGAGAAGTTGAATGTCTTGCTGCCCAGGAGGTGGATGTGACAATCCCACAGACCGGGCATCAGGACCGGGACGAACGTGGTCGGAAGGTTTTTGAAGGGTGGCGGCACTGATGCCGTGGGTTGGATCGAGGTTATGGTCCCGTCTTGTACAATCACAGACATATTGTGCTGGGGCTTGCCACGTCCGGGGATCAGAAATGAGGTGCTGATCAGGCGCGTGGACCCAGAGGAGAGGTCGGAGAGGTTGGCTGAAAGTGACGGTGGGATAGAAGCATGGCTTGCTGTGGGATGAGATGGGGCTTCTGGGCGTTCTTCGCTTGCCCTACTTGAAGCGCGGTTGATTTCATGGCCACTACCTTGTGATAGATGAGAGGTTGAACCTCCCAAAGGTATGGGCTTGCGACGGGTCATGATGCGAGGAGCTCAAGGGAGAACGCCCGTTGCCCGAGTTTGGGATCGAAAATGATGGCAAATATTGGTCTTTATCATGCAGTAATAGTCAAGCAAAAATAAGTGCCTCGCTCCAGGTCAAGACTGTTCTCTGTACAAGTGCCGGTGTGTTTGATCGCACCTGCGATGGCCCAGTGCGACGGTCACGAACCTAACGTATTGGAATGTTGCCGACACGACAATAGCAGATGTGCAAACGTGAAGGATGCGCTGACTCAAGTTCATGAGATGATGGAGGATCAGATTACCCTCTTCAATGCACGCTAAGTGTTGATTAATCCAAGAGAGCTTCGGTCGAGGTACCGTTGGTGTCGTTGTCGAAGGATGAGATCAAGCTCGAATTAGGACTAGCTTAAATAGTGCGCAGGTCCATTTACCACTCTGTCATTGGCTGAGACGCTGGATCATTATTCCGTTCCGTCGTGCATCACCACGAAGAAAAGCCAGAAAGCCTATGCGTCTATTAACGTATTTAGCCCTTCATCTTCGAGAAGGCGCCGAAGCTCTTCTTGATACCCCTCTTCTTCTACAACTTTAGTTTTCGCAATTTGGTCGACCTCCTCTTGCCATAGGGTCGATATCCGCTTCAAGTCGGCTACCAATTCTTTGCCAGTGGAGAATTTTGAAAGAAGATGATCCTCAAATATGAAGGGCCAGGCATTAAGAGATCTTATGCAGGCCCCAAACCACACTCGTTTTGACAACCAAGAGTCTCTCATTGTCTTTGTGATCTGGATGTCATGCTCATGCCGTAAATTCTTAGCTTCCTCATCCATGATCCCTAAGAAAATCTGTCGCGCCTCATCAAATTTGTCGTAACGTTCGTCGATGGTATCATCAGCACTGCAGTTCGTAGGCCAGTATGGTACTGACAACATTTCCGCTGCGAGAGCGCAGATCCACTCAAGATCGATCAAGCAAGTGATATTCCAGTCGTCGTCCACGAAGATATTGCTTTGATGGAAGTCGGTTAGTCGGAGGATGAATGGACCACTTCGTCGACTACCACTTATAAAATGATGCGACACAGCTCGAAGTAGTGTCCTGATGGCCATCCGTTCGCGAGCGTCGTCCTCATCCCGGACCGCATGAGAATCATGAAGTAAGTGGCTGTCATGCAGCGTAAGCATATCCGAAACAAAACTGTCCGTATTCTGATATACCTGGAAAGGCTGGATCGTTCGCGGAGTACCGCTGTGCTCGAATATCATCGTAGTACATAGAAGAGGCCGGTTCGTGAGAGTAATAGTATAATCACTTGGGTTGAAAACGAAGGAACCAATAGATGGTTGTGGGAGACGTGCGAGAGAAAGGATAATGCGTGACATGCCTTCTTGTTGGTATTCAATGCTTACCGACATACGTGCACGATCTACTATGTACGCTTCACATGTTTGACTTTACTACCTTGGTGAATCCGAGGTTCAGATCTTCTAGATACATTTGCCACACGTCGTGGACATCGCACTCCTGCCAGTTATTAATGATGTGGAAACATTGATGGACCAAAAAATACGAAAGTCGGTCAAGGCGAAAACTTCCATACGAACCAAGGTTAGCGTCTATGTCTATTTCTAACCAGATACAGCCCTTCTCAGCGTCAACGGTCGGCCTGGTTTTACAACGGTGCAACTTGAATAACCCATTCACCTATTCAGCAGAGCAGGTCCGGGATGTCGATATCTCCGCGCCCACTTCTTGCTGCGAAGCCAAAGGTGAAAGTTGTTTCTCAACCTTCCAATATCGCCGTGTTCAACTCCGTTGCTCGATGGACGTGCCGACAACCACTCCGTCGATTGAGCCCTATATAAGGGGTCTGGCATGCTCTGAGATGAAGAATGACCCAAGCATGAAAACTTGCCTTGGTAGAGGTTGAATCATGCGTTCCTTACTTGATTTGTCCGTTTGTGCTCTGCTGTTTGGTCTTTCCACAGCACTCCCGGCCACGTCCCTTGCAGTGTCCTCTACACAAGATACGTTCTACACTGCTCCTACCAACTATGAATCCGCCGCTCCAGGAACAATCTTGCGGGTGCGGGAGGCAACAGGCAATCTAACATCGATCTACAATTTCAGTTCATCGGTGCACAATATCCTCTTTCGCACCACCGATGCACAATATCAGCCATCCTGGGCAGTGACAACTTTATTCGTGCCGTTAAATTTCAACAACAGCTCCCAAAGCGACGCCTTCCTATCTTACCAAATTCCATACAACACGGCGGACGTGAACCACAGTCCCAGCTACGTGCTTGGATCCGAGCTGGCAACAGGCCTAGTCCTTTCGGACATCAACTCTGCACTCAGTCATGGCTGGTTCGTCAATGTACCCGATTTTGAAGGTCCCTTGGCATCGTTTGGGTCAGGAGTTGCAGAAGGACACGCCACGCTTGATTCAGTTCGAGCCGTGCTGTCTTCAGGATTTGGTCTTTCTCCCAGTGCACGATATGCCATGTGGGGGTACTCAGGAGGATCGATCGCGAGCGAATGGGCAGCAGAGCTTCAAGTCCAATATGCCCCGGAACTCAACTTCAGCGGCGTCGCACTGGGTGGTCTGGTCCCGAACGGCACGAGCATTCTACACACCATTGACGGGACGCCGGCGGCAGGATTGATCCCTTCGTTTCTCCTCGGCGTGGTGAAACAGTATCCTGCAGCGTACCAGGCCTTGACCAGCAACCTGAGACTCTCGGGCCCTCACAATGCAACAGGGTTCTTGGCTGTTCAAAACATGTCGTATCTGGAAGCGGCAGTCGCCTTCATGAACCAGAGCATCCTCGCCGACTATTTTGTCAATGGCACGGCTTTCCTCCAGCAGCCGGTCGTCCAGAGGGCATTCAACGTCGATGGTCTGATAGGCTATCATGGTGTCCCGCAAATGCCAACGTTTATCTACAAGGCAATTCAGGACGAATACAGCCTGATCAGTGATACCGACGCTCTTGTCTCTAGATACTGTGGCGCAGGGGCCAATATCTTATACCAGAGAAATAGAGCAGGTAATCACCTCGACGAAGAGACAAACGGAGATGGACGGGCTTTCGACTGGTTGAAAGCAGCATTGAATGGGACGCTCACGATGCAGCTAGGATGCACGGTTCAGAATGTGACGGTCAATATCACCTCGCATGCGCCGTTTGCGCTGCCACCCTGATTACAGTAATGTCATTTAGGAGAGTACTCAATCTACAAGTACATTATAATGATAATTTAGTCCCACATTTTCTGGTCGAGTATTCCACGACTTTACTTGCATTGTTAGAAATGGCGCAGGGGGATGGCTAAGTGAGTCTCAAACTACAAGTGCCACCCCTTCGACAGAAAGGAAAGGCATGTTCGGCATTGGTGAGCGGCATGGGATGCTGGCGTTGTGGACAAAGACAGCGGAATTTCGTTTAACCCCTCGCTGGTTGACTCCCAGACGGAACTCGCCCCTGGCTGCCTGGTCAATCGGTCGCGAGACATTGTCTTTCCACTCCCGTCCTCGGTGCGGAAGGATTTTGGGCTATCCTTACCAGATTATACGGGTAGGGCGTCGACCAAAGGAGTGCCGTAACTGACGGAAAACGATGGAGGGGTGGGACCTCCAGATGGAATCGATATACCACCAACACACCCGAACAATAGTCACAGCGTTTTCCGCGGTGGTTTGTGGAGTATGGCACTTCGAAGGCTTTGTTGTGTGGACTTCCCCAATTGAGTGGCAACTATTGCTTGCAAAAATGATCCTTTGTCCGGCCTCTATTGTTGTAGTGGTGGTCGGGACCGTCGATCCTGAACGGGCGCATCCGAACCCGGACCTGAAGAAACATTGCCGGAAGCCCTATGAAGCTAAATGTTGACACTCGGGCTGTCCAGGGGTCAGTAAGGTGAGACGTCACCAGACGCGATCTACCTGAATCCCTTCCGTCTCCAGACACTTTCTCATGCCGAATGCTGTCAGCGGGGGAAAGGCAAACTCGAAAATTCTGTTGAGAAGCCAATGCAGGACCCTTTCGCTTGAGGACAGGGGGAACTGAGGGCCTCTTGAGGTCTCGACTCGGGCATTTAACAAGGTGTGGCAAAATCGGGACAGCATCTCAAGTCAGTAGCAGACCATTGGAGCTGAGACTGACTTCAACTCTGTTCAGGGCCATGATGATCGACGAGTATGCCGGTAAATCTCTCTTTGTCCAGACGATGCTGAGCACCTTTCTGGACATCTCGATCCATCCCCGGCAGATAGACTGGAGGGGGCGACGACGACGATCATCATGCTGGATCACGCAACAGTGAATATCCTCAAGTTAGTATATAGAGAAAACCGCCTAAAGTTGCACGGTAACGGAATGGCCCTCGATCATGGGAAAGTATCGCGATCAGATTCGGAAGGCAACATTTCGATAGACGCAATCGGGAGTCGCCGGGGCATTGGATGCGGTCTTGGCAGTGGCGGTAACGTGACATATGAAAAAACGGTGGAGCAATAAGACAGTGAGGGAAACATACGGTGGAGCATAGAGGCTGCGATTTGCCGCTGGGTCTTTTGCCACCTCGCATCGCACTCTTCATCGCGCCTCTATCGAGTTGTCATCTCCGAATCACGTAAATCTGATCAAGCAGAAATTTCCCACAAGACAAGTTGGGTGCCAGTGGTACCAGAGTCCAACCCATCGCCACGTCCGAATGGGGTCTAGCAACCTCGTGATCACCTATTTTGCACGCAACCAACAGACGCATCCTTCTTCGTGGACAAGTCAGAGTATGTCACTCAGGCTTGTCGCTGTTGTGCTCCTAGCGTCCTTGCCACCCTCAATGTTGACTCGTCAGGCAACGTGGCTCGAAATCTGTCAAACCAGTCAGCTCGAAACTCACCCGCAGCGAACCCAAAGGGGGGCACTGCTGCCTCACCAGAAAAGGGCGCTTGCCGACGTCCCCATGTATTCCTCCTACGTAATCTTGTGTCACCAGGCACTAAGAGTTGTTTGACACGCTCGATGCGAAGCTCGTATCACCACCAGTCAGCGTTCGCTCCAAATGGCATCCTGGTCAATCAATGCCTCAAGTGCAAAAGCTAGGACCCCTCGCCTGTGGGCTGGTCGAAGTTTGACTGCCCAACACCCATGCAAACAAGCCCTTTGGAAAAGACGGTTATCAATGGCGATCCTGAGACACGCGAAACGACCCTCTCGCTGCAAGCGTTCCACACCCTACGCACTCGAGAACAATTTCGGTAAGGCTCAAAGTGGGGACAACTGGTCTATCCTTTACTGGCGCTATTGGTTATTGTCTTCTACAAAGTACTCCTGATCTGCCATGTTCATTCATTCTTTGGAAGAGGTCACATGGACCCGTTGAGAGCGGAGCTCCATCCACCATTCACAGTCACCCATCTGTAAATTGTGTTGCGGATCACAATCCCCTTTGCCATTTTCGAATGGTGTAGGGAGACAATTGGGCCTGCCTTACCACTAGCACACCGTGGCGAATCAAAAGGTGTCAGATAACAATAAGTTAAAAGCCACAGAGAAGTCGGCTGCCGACAATTCCGCCGAGGCTGGCACTGCAGCGTGACCCAAGCCGTAGAGGCAAATTGGGTTCTGGTGCAAAGGGGCCAACTACACTACTGGGAGCCTGGACTCTGCTAGAGCCCTCTGTGTGTGTTTGGGCGTCCCGTGCTCTCGATCTCGACAGTCTCACCACGCTGTAACTCTCTTTCAATTTGCAAAAGTTGGTGGCTGAAAACAGACTCCGGCCATTGTTTAGCAGCTAGGGGCCCCCCTATCTGTGGAATGAGTGTGCAGCAAAACACCCTCAAGGGTGAATACCTACATAGAAACAAGTGGGCTCGAAAGTTATGTGGTCAACGCAGACTACGTAGCGCTGACCAGAATGCAGCCCTCGCCAGAGATAGTAATCTCCATCGTGAAGGGAGCCTTGTGTCCGGAGTAGGCGACAGAGTGTCCGCCGCCCGGATGAGTTGCAAATCTCAGAACGCTCATGGGGGCAATTGGGCAGGAATGAGGGAAGAGCACTGCATGATGCTTCTGCCGCTATTCCAGCACACCCCCTTCGCGCTGGGGTGGAGTCTGGTAGGCCGTGCGTGATTGGACGTTCAAAGTGATTGAGAGCAAGGGATGCAGTTGAGCAAGTTCGGACCGTCAGGGTGCGGTTAGTGCTGGGGAGGCAGGGCCAGTGTCCAGCATTGTTCAGCATTGCGACCTGCGTACTTTGCAGACCGACCAGGCCGCAGTTCCTTTTTGCCCTGCCATTTTCAGAGTCTGGGCTACTGAACCCGCCATCATCTGGCATCCAGGGACCCCTTCCTTGGTTGAAACACGAGCGAATGGCGATGGATGTCTGCCCAGGCCAGCACTAGCCCCCTTCCAACTCTTTCCAGGCGCGAGGCGCAAAAAAGCAACACACGATCCAAGCGTCTCTCACCGACCAGGCCACTCCCCGACCTGCCGATGGACGATCAAATTTTTTCATGGTTGCTCGTCTCATGTCCGATGCCGTCTGTGCTGGCGCCGGGAGCACCCAATCGCCATCCACCAAAGGCCCCCTCCAATGGTGTCAACCATTCCACACTTGACAGAGACGGTTTGACCAGGCTTGCCTCGATGAAGCAGAACACGGCAGGCTGGATGGGAGTCTGCGTCTACCTGGTCGTGGCGTCACACCTGAAATCTCTCACAGACGGCCATTGGTGTTAATTTTACAGCCAACACCCGGAAGAAGGCGGGCGGCGAATTTGGGTATGGCAACCCGAACACAGTGCCCTCGTGCTTTGCGAGTCAACAGCCCAAAACAAGTGTGCTTCCGGGCATGGCCATGTCGAATTTCGCCTTCCTCCGTGGTGTGGGAACCCAACCCTGCAAGCACCCCAAGAATGCAGATTTGGTTGATTGGGGTGCTGGATAGTGCTCGTCAAGGAGAGCAGCTACTGGTCAACCTGCTAGCGCTGGCGCTCGGTCTCGCAAGGAACGCTGATCTGTTGTCGGTGGTGACAAGAAATGCGCCCAGCCACTTGGTGATCCGCTCATCGCCCACTTTTCCACCGACCCAAGACTATGCAACCCACTTGTGCCCGTGTCTCCTGCTAGACGGTGCCCGCCTCGTCTTGCTTCCTCTGGCTGGCCTAAACCAAAACCGCTCATGGAGAGCTCGTCATCCAGCGTCCCCAGCGTCAGACTACAGCCCAGGGTTTGCGAACTTTGACGCATCGATGTGGGCCCTACCCCTTCCTGGCGTACTATTCGCAGCACCCTCTGACCAGGTTCTGACGGGTTTTTGCCCCACAAGCATGGGTGGCATGAGTGTAGGCGGTCCGTGCGTCGACGCTTGCCATGTTCGCCATGCTCGCAATGGCTCTTTTCGAGTACAACGTCCGTCATACCTAAAAGGACATGATATTGCCTCTATACCTCAATACATCTACTCGCATCAACACCACCACAAAACCATCCAACATCCCACCTGGAACCTCTCAACCTCTCTCCTATATCTCACCATCTACTCTCTGCCCTGTATCACTTTGTATCCCCATACCTTCTGGTCTCTCCTTTGCCTGCTCGACTTCCAAACCGATCACCACATATAATCCATTGGACCTACATTCCATATCCAGGGACTGGCCGCATTTCTTGTTACATTTCCTCAAAACACGTCTCTGGACCTCTTCTGGACCCATGTTTTGAACTGTTCTTTTTGGTCTTGCTCGACTCTCCTCCCTTTTCCTAGACCAAGTACTCCGTACTTTTGGGCTCTCCCAAGAATGCTATTGACGCCACCATCGTCCCCTCAACTCGCGACTTGCCTTTCACCAGAGGACCGATTGGGGTGCGTTCTTGCTGGCCGACTCGAACTGGTCTCCATCCTAGGGATTGGCGCTTATGGAGTGGTCTACCAGGCCATCGACAGACACACAAACATCCCCTATGCCGTGAAGGCCCTACCCAAGATTGGATTGGATCCCAGACAACGACGCTTCCAACACCGCGAGATCGCCCTTCACCACCAAGCCAGCCAACATCCCAATGTTGTCTCGCTGCTTCGCATTCTGGAGAGCCCGGACTGCACATACGTGGTGATGGAATTCTGCCCTGAAGGCGACTTGTTCTCCAATATCACTGAACATGGCCGATTTGTCGGTGACGACCAACTGGCCAAGCATGCTTTCTTGCAGATTTTGGATGCCGTCCAGTATTGTCATTCCATCGGGATCTACCACAGGGACCTTAAGCCCGAGAACATCCTGGTTACCAACCACGGCCACACTGTCAAACTCGCAGATTTTGGGCTTGCAACGACCGATTCCATTACTTCGGACTTCGGGTGTGGATCTACTTTCTACATGTCTCCAGGTACGCCCAGCTGGCCCCCCAATATTACCCATCGTTGAGTCACTACTAACAGTCTTCGCAGAGTGTCAACAAGCACCCACACGGCCGTACGCCCGTTATGCCGCTGCCCCCAACGATGTCTGGAGCCTTGGCGTTATCCTGGTGAACTTGACCTGTGGCCGCAATCCCTGGAAGAAGGCCTCTCCCGATGATTCCACGTTTCGTGCATTCTTGAAGGATCCCAAGTTCCTCAGCTCGATCTTACCCATCTCCCCTGAGTTGAACATGATCCTGAGACGCATCTTCGAGTGTGACCCGCACAAGAGGATTACCCTTCAGGAGCTTCGCGAGTTGATCCTCAATTGTCCGAGGTTGACGACCAATTCGTACAATACTCTCCCTCCGTCGCCTCCTGCGTCTCCCTACGATTACGTGGACCCAATGGATTGTGCCAACATGGCTCTGCCACCCTCGCCACCTGCTTCGCCGTCTCCACAACAACACTTCCAACCTCAACCTTCCGAGTGGTCTTTGTTTGAACCTGCTTCCAAGCAGAGTTCCTCTTGCTCTTCGCTTTCGACGGATTCCGGATACGAATCCGAAGCTCCTTTCCATGATGCTGGTCAACGTTTACAACCTCCCGTCTTCAACTTCTATGGCAACGTTATTCCGCTGAATGAGCATGAAAAGGCTTACTATCCGCAACCGAATTTTGTTCCTTCGGTTGCTGCGTTTTAATCTTCCGACTTTGTTTTACATACGTTGTGCAGCAATCTTGTCGACGCTGTAACGAGTTAACGGTGTTACGATTGGGATTTCCCCTCCCATTTTCTGGATAACCCTGGTGGTCGATTTTACGATATTTACAACAAAAACTTCTTTACCGGAATGGACTGGACATTTTTCAGGAAAAGCCAAGGGGTGATGCAGATTTTTCGGAGAAAGTCAGCGCATTTGTCGGCATCTTTACTAGACCGTGGATTCTCTTTTATGTGTGTGTGTGCATGCGCGTGTGTTTGGGAGCTTGAGCGTCGAAAGTTATCGGATGAGAAGAAAAAAACTGGGGGAAAGGCAGGCGCGTTTGGAAGAGTATAGTCGCTGTCCCTCAAACCAAGTGCTGGCGCGAGACGACATGTTGGGTATATGGGGAGGGTTTTTTGCCACTGTTACTGTTACGCTACGAGGATTTACCTGTGCAACATCCTATCTGAGGACATATCCTAGGACCAACCATGCAAGCTGGCTCTGGCCATCCGAATCTGAGGATGATGAACACTGAGTTTCTTAACGCTGGATCTCACGGACTGACTCTGGACTTCTTGTCCGTCGCAGTCCGTGTTCAGCTGCGGGGCACATGGCTTGAAGGTTATATTGTAAATAGCTTCAATCGACTGAGAATCAAAATGTCGAATAATATCCAACTTCTCTGGGTCAAAAAAGATTGTACTCTGCTGATTCATAACAGGGTTTTGAATTTTGGAATCCTCCTTGACCTCGCCGTCGCTCTGAGGGTCACGTGGCGAATGCACGTGGCCGAGGGCGAACTTTCCAGATGGGCCTTGTAGCATGGAAGTGGCAAGAAGGGGAAATCTGTCTTCCTCCCCCCATTTCACACCCTTCCAGACCTCTTCCCATCCATCCATCGCCGATCAGTCGAGGATATCTCCCTCCGACCATTCAGCTGGGAGAGAGGGGCTTGTGGCCGCCCTCTCCCGCGGTTCTATTCCTGACGACATCATGTTTTTACCATTCAGCGCAGCCTGCGAGGCAGCCTTCGCCCCGACTGTGCCGCTGGGGTGGCTCACTAATGCAAGCCCCTTCTGTTCCAGCCTTCGTCTTTGACAGCGCATGCGTCAGCCTCTCGGCTTTGCTAGGATGCATTGGCTGCCTTATTCCTCCTCGTTGCCCCGCTTTGTCGACCCTTCGATGACTTTCTTTGGCAGGATCCTCACCCACCTGCGGGCTCACGGTTGGTCAGGCTGGCAAATCTTCAAGACTTTTGCCACTGACTACTGCAAGGTAGGCTGCAACCTTCACCTGCGTCTTCAATCCAGATGAACCTTGGTATCCTCCGCTCCTACGAATGATAGAACAAGATTTTGGGGTCTCCGGCTTCAATGGGGTGGCACGAGGGATCCCGTCCACCCTATTACCTGGAGAAAGGATATCCATGTCCGAACTTGAGGGCGAAACCGACCAGATTTACATGAGACTAACCCAAGGATATCGGAGAAATAGCCCCTCCCCTCCTGTGCCGCGCACACTGAGCACCACCGAAACCTACCGCTAAGAATATGACCACCCATCAGAGTCGAAAGTGTCCCTCCATCATGGGCGACTTATGCAGGAGCTTTGACGTTCGCTACCCTCCAGCGATCGACCCTTGGAACTTTGAGAACGACGATGGGCTCCAGACCGGTTTGCTAGGCGTAGTTTTGGGCACGGATGAGGGTTGTTCTCAGTCCTGGCTGAAAAGCAGGAGGCTTTCGATACCCAAGAACGACTCCTGCAGCCTTCCAGACAAAGGATTAGTTGGACCAAGGAGTGCGAGGAGGGGCAGCGGCGGAGCAATAACCACACAGTCCCACGATGCTGATTGACCAGCGAGCGCCCACACGAGGGGTCAACAGCCCTTCCAAGTACCTCCGATGCTTGTACAGACAGTTCAGTAACTCAGTACCCCTCTCCCTATCCCGCTTTGACAGGTTGGGCATTGTGTCACCGATAAGCCTTGATCCAATCCTGTCGACGATGCTGAGTTCTACGTCAGCCCCATGATTGTGCGCCTGCACCACCTCGATGGGAGCCACGATGTTTCAAACAAGAGAAAAACTGGGGCCGAGTTGTTGAAAGTCACAATATACCTACTGTTCGGATGCTGACCGTGGCAGTGACCGAAGTCAGCAGAGAAACAAGAAGCCAGGAGTCCCGTACCTTGAACCTGGAGAGCAAGCCCATGTCCTGGCAGGCCTGAGACGGCCGACAAAAAGCCACCGAAGGACTAGGTACTACTCTGGAGGGCCAAAGTCACTTGGGCACAATCGTTCTTGACGCCGTCCTCAGCCTCAGCGACGAGCCAGTGGCTTTCGCGAGGCCATGTGCTTTTCAAAGCGAGCTTCCTTTGTTGGAAAGGTCCATTTTCTCGAACAAACTCGGGGACCTTTGGCAGACTGTTCTTGGATTTGACTTCCACCCAATTGAGATGTCAGACTCTTCCGAAGCGAGCCGTGCTACAAACAACTCGGCGATCTGTTAGGGGTATAGATCGTTTGCGAATTGTGCCCACTCACGTCGCTTTGCGTCCGGAATGCCTGGCACGCTCAATTCTAATGACAATGTCTACTGTTCGAGCGGCTGTTCAGGTTCGCAAGCACGTTGAATAGCCCAGGAGCCACCAGATACAGTTGGCATCCTCACTCTTCGCCACTCAGTCAGCTGGAGTGTATCGCATGAAGGGGTGGCATCACCAGGCTTGATCACCTAGTCTATGAAGCCGAGCACTGCTCGACGACGACGCCAGTACTAAATCGGAGCGTCCATCTAGATGCCTTCTGTTGCCGCCATGATGGTTCTACATGGTCTCCTGACCATCCGTCATTTGAAAAGGTAAGAGTCAATTGATCGAAGCAGCATCTCTGCGGTTGGTTGAAAGACAATGTCAAGTCATACCATATATGGCTAGTTTAATTCCTGGAGCTGAAAAGGAACTGCAGATGTGTGCTCCCAAATCTTGGTGTCGATAGCCCCAGCCTGGAGTACAGTCATCATTCATTCAGCGAAGGCAGCACCCAGGCTTTGTCGGTGATGGGTGAAAAGGCCCATTCCTTTACGGATAGGTTTCCGCGAATGGTTTCCGGAGAAGCGGAACCCGCGACCAACTCTCACTCACGTACCCCTCGAGTTTCTTTTGCCAACTTGGTCTGGATGCTCGTGAATACGACATGTCCCTGAAGGCAGAACCCCCCACCGATTAGCAACGAACCACACCACTCAGGCATCAAGGTACTAGGGCCGCAGCCCAAGCAACCTCTTGAGCCACGAAGCAAAGCCTCAGCCCAACTAGCGACAAGCACATGGCGAAAATGCCGCATACAAAGTCAAGAATGGGTTGTACTCTGATGGTTTCGTGGCGATGGGTGAATTCCCCTGAGGCATGCACCGCGACTTATCCGCCAGAACACGCGCCCTCCTGCTGCGTTCGCCTTGTTCAGCGAAGCGCTATCTACCATGATCAAGATGATTGCTCTGTGGACGTCCAGGCTTGGGTCGGTGGATCAGGGGCCGAGTCTATTGCGAATTGTCACTCTCCCTCTTGTAGACAAGGAAGGTACTGGAAAAAGATATAGGCGAGAGGCATAGATCACATGACCCATCCGAAGATTTGGGAATATTGTTGGGACATGTGCCGGTAGGGTGGAAAATCCCAGTCAAGTTGAGGTTGGTATTGAGGAAGGCAGGGTGAGCCGCCGCATGCAAAGGGTATGTTGTCCACGCTGACTGGAGATTGCACGATTGATCGAGTCTAACACCTGGACGCCTCCCTCGGTGTCGACATTGGATTCCAACCAGACACAAAAATGGATGCTCAATGGATGTGTCGTCAGAGCCATCAAACAGGCCAGCCCACACGGTCGGCGGTATCTCAGAACACCTACATCAGCTGCCGAGTAAAGACGTTGAGGTAAAGACAATACTCCAGGTCCAGGCTGTACGCCAACGTCAGCCTCGTGAAAAGAAGGCCAAGCGATCTACTGATCAGAAACGCTGCTCTCATATCATCTTCGTCTAGTCTCAGCCTTGTCGATCTTAGAGGAAAAGGAAATCATGGCGTGGTTCCCATCTTGCTGTCTATTTTTGGCTGATCTTGCTGTGGACGGTGGATCTGGGGACACTTGGACAAGATCCTGACCAGGCATCAACGCTTCTCGGGAAGAGCCATTTGTGCCATTCCAAGAAAGCAGACCGAGGGGATATCAATCTACTCGAAATGATATCATCATGAGAAGAGACCGGAGATTCTTGCCACTTGGTCTCTTACCTCGGGATGCTCCAGCACTGATCCGGCTGAGGTGAGAAACCAAAGGCACTCGTGATGCTCATTGCTGAGTACCTCATACGTCGGCAGCTTGGTCTGGGGAAGTCAGATTGACGCCACATCTGGTCCGTGCCACAGGCGAGACTGCGCCTCGAACTCAGTCGCAAATAGTAGCTTAACCAGGTCTAGCGGCCGCGTGGGATTCGAGGAGGTACCTGTACCGAGTGCCGTGTACTCGCTACCAAGTATCTCCTTGCAACTAATGGTCATTGTGGGCAGCAGTTCCTCTTCCTCTCGAATAATTGATCCACTGTTACATTCGCATCGCTCTTCGTCCTCAGCTGTTCAGTCTCTCTTTGAATCTTTTCTCAGGTCATGCTTTTTCTGTCCAAATACAAGATGATAACGGGAAAGAAAGACCAAGTCCGACGTTGACAAAGTGATCGTGGCTGAGCCAAGTCACTCCCAAGACTCACTATTACGCGTCGCACTCCGCGGCGGTTGCTTCCCTCGTCTCGCAACCCTTGCCCAGCAATAATGGCAGACACAGAGTGAAACTTCCACTATATGGAATCCCTTTCTTCATGATTATTCTTGGTCTAGAGTGACCCCAGATCCTCTTCACTTGTTCACAGCTGCTCTCTGTGCGTGCAGACCCTTTCGTTTGCCCTCAGTGCGTAGGTGTATATCACTGATTAGCTTCGCATCACCCAAAAAGCAAAAATTCTCTCCGCACCTTGGAGTGACTGCAGGCACTTCTCCCTCGGCTCTTCTAAGCAGCCAAAGCCCAGCAAGTAGCAGATCAAATCTTTTGTTGTTGGTCAAAGCACCAACCGCGTTCATTCAAATCCTTCATACCAGTCCTTCAAAGCGAACAAATCGCCTTTGCCCCAAAGATTCGAATCTGACATATCCGCTCCGCCGCCTATCTGTCAACGAACCGAGCTCCAGATTAACGCGCCCTATCGAACTTTTTCGTCCTTTCTCGAGTCCCCCAGGCAAGCCAGTTAAGCGAGCACTACAACCACCACCCATCCAACACTAGCGAACGAAATTTCAAGGTATTAAGAAAGAAAGAAAAACAGATCAGAACCATGGCCGACAAATTCGACCCCCCTGCATACCCTCCTCCTGCGCAGTACGCGGCCCCCAACCACAGCCAAACGGGCTTCCAATCGCCGCCGCCCCAGATGGCCTACGATCCCAACTACCAACAACAACAAATGTACGATCCCAACCGCGGCGCGAACCAGGGTTATTACGGTGGTGGACCCCCGCCGCAGGGCTACTATGGCGGACCTGGCTACGGACCACCGCAAGGCTGGAACGGCCAACAGCCCCCACCGCAGGTGGTTTATGAGCGGGATCGAGGCGGCTCTGGCCCGGGTATCTGTACTGGGTTATTGGCCGGGTTGGCGTGTTGTTGCTGTTTGGACGCTTTGTTTTAAACAAGAAATAAAGAATAACGAGATTCCTTTTCTCTTGATGTGTGAAGGGGGCGGATACGTTAGGAGAGAAGCAAAGGAAGGGGGGAGGAAGCTGGGTGCTGGGATTATTAATATGAGTTTTTCGGTTTCCCCTACAAATGGGTGATTGTGGGAGTGGGAATGGTTCGTGGTGTTTGAAATGGGATTGTTGCATAGCGTAGCGATGCGGATTCGGGGACAACGGGGCCCTTTACTTGACTCCATCACAAGTACAAGGTACAGCTTATCGATTAGAATTGTTATATCTAATTCTTTCTATTGGATGGAATGGCCATCACAGTAGCCAGATTGTCACTTGTGACCAGATTCATTGTTCATGTCCTCTTCTCACATCACAGAACAAGTATTCGTCCCGCTCAGTCCACCACCCTCCTTTGTCGTCGTTTTCGCTGCGGTCCGGGTAATGTCTTCCAGGACCTCCCACATCAACTCGCCCGTCACGGCGCTGCACTCGGCGTAGCGATCACAATACATCTCTTGGGCGACGCGCAGCGCTTCCTGCGGCATGACGCACTCGTAGGACCCGTCCTCGCGCCTCTCCTCGGTGCGCTCGTCCCGCTTCAGGCCCAGCAGCATGACGGGCATGGTGTGCTCGAGGTCATGGTAGTGCAGGGACAGCTGGTGGCGCCAGTAGTGCTGCGCGTTGTACAGGGAGTCGCGGGACGAGATGGAGAAGGCGATGATGGCGAAGGCCGGGTTGGGGGGAAACGGGTCGATGAACAGCGGCGACGTCGACGGGTGGATGCGGAACTGGTACGGCCGACGATACAGGGTGACGTCGAAGGTCACCGGCCCGACCGGGGCGAAGACTCGCCTGTGCGGTGGCGCGGGCGGGTTGAGCTTGCCATCGCGGATGTGTTCCAGCTGTCTATCACGCCCCCCTCCACAATTTGAGCCTCGATGCCGGACATACAAGTACATACAAGCGATTGGAGCGATGGGGGAAAAGGGGGAGACGCAAAAAGGACCGCCTGGCCGAAGCAGAACTCGCACAGGGAACGAGGAGGACTTACGACAGGAAGGTGGCTTTGCCTACGCCGGGGCTGCCGAGGAAGAGAATGTCAACTTCCGGCACGGGTTGAGCCTCCTTGGGCACTTGCGCTGTCATGGCTGAGCTCTTTGATAGAGGGCGTATGCTCAGTCATCGCGACACCTCAAGGGCAGAAAGGGTTTTCGCGCCATGATATCGAGGATAGAAGTGCGTGCACCAGTAGTTCGGTGCTTGGAGGATTTGGACATGATAACAGCCTCGGCCAAGGGGAGCTAGACCAAGCCTTGACCAGCGCCACCAAAAGAAACGATGTGGGTGGAAAGGGTGTCGGTCTGACGAAATATTATTTGTTTCACGCTGGTGCATTGACACCATAGAGTATTAAAAATGGAAGTAATTGGTTCTTGTCAGACTGTGCTTATCTCAATCACCAGCCCGGAACGTGGCATGATACGTCATCGCGCTGGATGGCAGCCACCACAGCCACTGTCACCTTCCTTGACGCGTTTTCATCTCTCTTGAAACGGTGCCGCCTGCCTGCTGCGTTGTCTCAGGACCCGTCAAGTACCATTCCCTCATCCATACCCTTCCAATTTTATGCCAGTCACTCAACTGTCCCAGCTCAAAGCGGGTCAATTCGTCTCGATCGTCCTCAAAGCAGACCAAAGGACCGGGCGTCAGGTTCAAGGCACCGTCTCTCAACTGCTCACCCGCCACAATCACCCTCGAGGCATCAAGGTCAAGCTGACCGACGGCCGGGTCGGACGAGTCCAGCAAATTCTCACGCACGCACAACAACAACCACAAGCTCCATCACACGGCAGGATGTCGTCGAACAATCCCTGGGCAAGTGCCGAAAGCCAAGGGAATCCGTATACCGCCCCCACCGAGGAAGAGCAACAACAGCAACGCCAACAACAGAACCAAGGCGCCGCACAATCCTATTACCAGTCCCGTCCTCAGCAGGGCCAGACACAGCAGTTTCAGCAGCAATCGCACCAGCAGTCATTCACGCCCGCGCAAGGCATCAACCGTAGCGACACCGAACAGCTGTTGGCGCAGCAGAGCGATCGGGCCGAACAGGTCGAACACATGCAGCAGTATGAAGCGAATGCTCGGCAAACAGAGGACGACAGAATTCAAGCGCAATTGCAGCGAGAGTTCCCCAACATCGACAGCAGTCTGATAGCTGCCATCTACAACGAGAGGAAGGGACAGGGCGATCTGGGTGAGGTCAGGGAGTTGTTACAAGAATTGAATACCTCTTGAATTGAGGGACATGATCATTAAACTGAGCGCGGAAAGAAGACCATTGTCCTGGCTCCTCAATAATACGGATCAGTGAATCCGTTTGCACCAAAGAAGCAGAGAGGGCACACCGTGAAATCGAGGTTATGAGGGCTAGTGCTTCGCTCTAGACAGGGTCAACCTTGTTTTCGGTCTGCCCTCATTCATGCATCTCTGGTTCTCTTCTAGGGGCTCGAGTAAACTATGCAATTAACAGACATGCCTATTTCTTACGAGATATGTTTCACATTGATCGTGTGGGAGACTGTGCTCGAGCTGATAATGGATGTTTGCAAGTGCTATCACGGAAGTTACCTTGCAGCCAGCGTTGCCTCAACCCGCTCGACGATGTTGGCTGATCACTCTGGTGATGCTAGTGCAAATCTGATCTGCACCGAGTTCTCCGGTCTTTGGACCTTTCAATATGTTAGGGTCACAGGTTCTGTATCCCTGAAGATAGTATCCGGCAGTCAAGCATTTCCGCAGATCATATCATTGACCAAATGAACAGTATGGTGAGGTTCCCGAAGGTCGGTTCTTCGTCGGCCTGGATGTGCTGGCCTCGTCTAACAATAGATCCATGACTCTTGTGCCGCTCTGACGGAACATTTTGTTTGGCGGTCAAGGCTGTCTTCTTGCCGCCGCTTTGTGATGCTGAAACCCGACACGGTCAACTGTCAACTGTCAAGCCATGTTAGAAATGATGTCAGTGGTATCTCAACACACGCAGTAATCCCGTTGTCAGGCATTCTAGTCAGTTTGTGCGAGGTGGTTCGGAGACCGACTGTCTGACCCCCGATCAACCGTTGGTATAGGGCAGATACAGAGAGGATGCGTGAAGGCTTTCGGCGATTCAGATCCAACGTGGAAGGGATGGAGATCGCGATGACGTTGTCGATCGACCAATCGCGGTCGGCCATTCCTGCGCAGCCTTGCACAGGGTCATCATCCATGGCTTGAACACAGAAGATGTGAGGCAGCAGTGCGCTTCTCGTGTATATAAATACACCTCGATCTTTTGATTTTGGACTCTCAATCCACACAGATCCAAAGCTTTTCAACAAGAAACCCTCCTCCCTCCAGGAGTCCCTCTCCCGACAACCTATCAATCTACCAACTCAACCCAGACAATCATCCATCCAATCCACACCATACCATATCAACCCAAACCATTGAGATATCCAATGGCGCGCTCCTGCTCCCTCCTCAAAACCGAGCCCCATCGCCTCCTCTGCCTCGGCGCCCACCACGACATGGCTTTGAGATTGCAAACAAAACTCGCCCCCCACTTCACCTACTGCGCGATCCTGACCAAGATCGAGCCGAAGCGGACGTACTCGCTCGACAACTTCGCGCTGCTCCTCGACGCGCTCTACCCGCCACCCGAGGGCGTCATTGTCGGCGGCGGATTCAGTGATGAGGAGGCGGAGCAGATGCGCAGGGTGGTCGAGGAGCGCGGGGTCACGGACGAGAATGGCACGCCGGTCAGGTTGGTCAGGGTCCCCGGTGGGACGTTGGAGAGGGCAGGGCCGGAGGGGTTGGTGGAGACGATTAGACAGTTGCTCGGGGAGGCGTTTGGCGTTGAGTGGTGATTGATATACTGTCCTGTATACCGACGCACGTACCTAAACACCTGTGGTTTGAGCGGATGTGGAGATTGGTGCATACTGAGGTTCTTGGGGTTTCTTTTTTTTTGCCTCTGCAAATCACGAATGTATACCATTCTATGCCATCCCTTATCATACCATACCGGCGTTTTTCGATTCCAAGCTCTGAGAGGGGCGTGGGACGGATGTGAGAGTGCACGAAGCTGCGAGCGCAAAGCGGGACTGACGATGAAAGAAAAAAACGGAAGTTTCGTACGATTGTATACAGTGTTTCAAATATATTGCTAAAATGATGCTTGTTCATTGGGAAATGCGTGCCGTATCGCATGCACAGTTTGTATGAATATGAATGGTACTTGCTGTCCCCTACCTCAACATTCCAACGCGGCCGATTCAGTTCACTTCACTTTCGTTCTTTGCCGCCTCTAGAACTATCCTTCCCAGCTCAGATCACATATGTGTACGTATGTGTGTGTGTACGTATGTGTGTGTGTGTGTGTGTGTGTGTGTGTGTCCTCTTTAAGGTTGGCCTCTCAGTGACGGCGCTGGGCAAACGGACCGCCCTTTGCAGCCAAGTCGACGGCCCGCTTGGTGGCTTCGTCGAGGTCCTCCTTCGGCAGGCCCAAGAGGTCGTTGTGGAGGCCGTACTTGGACTCGAAGTCGCCGTCGCCGTTCGGGAAGAAGACGCGCGAGTACAGCATCTTCTGGAACCCCGCGCGGTCGCCCGTCTTCATCTCCTCGGTGCCGGCCTTGTACCGCGCCTCGACGTCCTCGTGCAGCACGGTCCAGTCGGCCTCGCGGTCGCCCGTGACGCGCAGCACCGACGCCAGCATGTCGCGCTGGCTGACCCGGAAGGAGGACACGTAGAGCACGTCGTTCCGGAATCGTGATAGTGTCGGGGAGCGGTCGTCAGCGTCCTCGGGCAGGACCTTCAAGCTCAATAGCGCCGCCGCGGCGCGCCCGCACTGCAGCCACGTGGTCGTGTTGATCTTGGTGTTGCCGTCCCCGTAGAGGGTGACGGTGCGGTTGGCAAAGTCGAAGCCGTAGCTCGCCGGGCCCGCCGACAGCGAGTACTCGTACCAGAAGCTGCAGGTGAAGCTGATCCAGGCGCTCACGCCCAGCTCCTCGATGCGCCGCCGCGCCGCGTCCTTGGCCGCCCCGATGAACGTCTCCTGCTGCAGCGCAGCGTTGCGCGGGTCGGTGCTGTACTCGTTGGGCAGGACCCAGGGAACCCCGGCCGCGGCGGCCGCTTCGATCAGCTTCGTCTCCGTCTCTGGCGGTGCCGTCACCGCCATCGTGATGATGAGCACGTCCTGGCCCCGCAGCGCGTCCACCAGCGTCGCCGGTTTCGCATAGTCGACCTTCTTCACCGCGATGCCCTCGGGCACAGTGCTTTGTGAGTCCGCCCGCGATATGGCAGTGAGTCGGTGCTTGCCTGTTTTAAGCAGTGCTCGCGCAATGTATTCGCCCACTTGACCTCCGGCCTGGTTTTTTGGTGGTTAGTATTTGTCGTCGGTGTCAAAGAACAAATCAATTTTATTCCACAACCCTTGGGGAAATGAAGGAGATGAGGGAGGAAGAGGAAAGAGTGAGGCGGCGGCTGCTTGTGACACTTACCCCGACGATGGCAATGTTTTCCACATGGTTCTTGTAGCCCGCTGGCTGGTCCTTTGCATACTGTTGTTGTGCCATGGCGCAAGGTCAGGGAAGAGGGATTCGTTTGTCAAAAAGGATTTGTGTTATCTTGTAAAGGAACTCAGGGTCTGAGAGCAATTCACACCCAGTATAGACTCGACCAGGGCCAAAAAGGTGCGCTTTGAGCAATGACAGAGATCAAAATGCTCGATTGACTGGAGAATTATTGTTTCTGGCGTTCACTTGTCTGTGCTTGGGGAGCAAGACCCAACCTGCACATTGCGATGCGGCGGTATATATGTACTTTAGACATGTTATACCTCTCACTGTATACCCGTTCAGCATAGAGTGACAAATCCCCGCATACGGAAATCAAACCTTCCCGACAGTCTCCTGGCTGGCCTGGTCTCGGACCTTGGGTCTCTATATCCGACCACAACATTGCCAAACTGGGCAACGGACAAAAAGGTAAAACATGCGATATACTTTGCTCCGCACATGTCGAGTATTGTACGAACCAAAGAGGACCAATCGAGGCCGTCGTTCCGTCATGAGCCGGCAAAAGAGGTATAGCGACTTGCTGTCCACCAATGGTTCAGCGTGAACACCAGGCGGATACGAGTGGTTGTTAGTCGTAAATCTAGGGCGAGGTCGGAGTGAAAAGAAGCCGACTTTCTCGGTGACTTTTTGTAAGGGCCCCATCACCCCATACTGTGCTTCAGAAATATACCTCGTACATGTTGTACATGTCCCAGGTTGGTAACTCCGTACGATCTCAGACTGGTAACTGTTTATCAAACGCTCGTACTTGGTCTCCTGATTCTGACTTGGGGCTCGGGCGGATTGGCGCAACTCGGTCGAAACTTTCGGCTTTAACAACGATACATCACTGCTTCTTGCCAGGGGCCTCAGCCTCGCCATATCCACCTGGTCGAATTCCCCAAAGGTTTCATTTTCGTGCGCTCGTTACCAGGACTATCGTCATAATCTCATTGCGCCGGCGTCATGACCCAGTCGCATTGCGTGAGGATTGCCGGACAAATGCCATGCAGGGTATCAGGCATAACAGACTCAGGAAGATACTCGCCACCTGCCGCGAACCGGAAGATTAACTTGTGCCGGTCTTCAGCTATTTCCTTGGAGTAGCTCCACTCGCGATTACGACGCATTCTTTTGGGGACTCACAGCATGTTCCAGAATACCTCATTGGATCACTTGTTCAGTATGCTTGAGGGGATCACCGTCACTGTCGCCGATTGAACGAAGGATTCGCAAAGTGGGGTGATAGTATCATGATCTGCCTGCTGCGAGAGTCTCATTGCTAGGAACTTGTGTGTCTGATTGCCTCTAATGAAGGATGTGATGGCAGCATCTTTGAATGGAAGCGATGAATCTCGATAGTAGTGCCAAGTCTCGGAAAAATGTTACTCCGAAAGACACACTCTCTTCCCCTCTTCCACCTGACTCTGGCAAGTCCGGCTCACCACAACAGAATATCAAAGGAGCAAAGTCTTTGCTTGGGTGAAAACTCTGGGATGGCCTGAGCTGGCTTCTTCGGCCACCGAGTCTGTCTGTAATAGAAGCGACAAGCTCGTTTGCTTGCCTCGGAACGACCTTTCAAGGCGTGCAGCCCATTTAAGAGCATCGACTGTTTTCAGGCCCGACAAGTATGATAGCAGCGGACCACCAGTCGCATCATATTCTTTGCGAATACGAGCGCCCCCGAAGCGGCAACCAAGGGGAAATGGGCGGTAAGTGATGGGCCGCAACCCAGCCTATAACTAATATTTACTGCTGCCTAGCTTTACACCATGGACAGCCCCCGAAGCATTGAACAATCTGGGGGATTTATTGTGTTTTCAAGGTATCGGCTTCCGTCGTGGATAAAATTCAAGTGCTCAGGTTGACCCATATCCCCTGATTCTTCATTTATGGCTTTCGAACTGAAAACAGCACACTCGAGGGATGGCACCAAGATTGCCTTCTATCAGATCGGCCAGGGGCCGGGAATCATAATTCTCCATGGCGCGATGCAGCACGGCCTCAGCCACATGGACCTTGCAAAAGGTCTGTCGGATAGATTCACTTGCTGTCTCCCCGACCGACGAGGACGGGGGAAGTCCGGTCCAACCGGGAAGAACTACTCGGTCCAGAAGGAAGTGGAAGACGTTGAAGCCATCCATCTGGTGACGGGTGCACAGTTCATTTTTGGCGTGAGCTCGGGGGCATTGATCACACTGAGAGCGACGCTGGCAGCGCCCCCGTCCCACATCCGACGGATCGCGGTGTATGAACCGCCCTGGCGGCCCGAGTCCGATCGAGAGGGAATGACGGCGTGGGTACAGAGATACGGGGCCGAGATCGAACGCGGTGAGCTTGCAAAAGCTGCCGTCACTGCAATGCTCGGCGCGGAGATGGGTCCAGGGATATTCCGTTCGAAATACTTCCCGCAAGGTGCTCTAGTTCTCCTGACGAAGGTCATGATGACATTGGAGCAAACGAGCAACAAGCCAAACAAGGAGGTGGCCGGCAGAGAGTATACGCAACCATCGGTCAAGGATCTAATCCCAACGTTCAGCAACGACATTGACATCGCAATGTCGATGCTCGGAGAAGAAACCCTCCAGAAGCTGGCGGCGATTCAAACAGAGACGCTCATCCTGGGTGGAAGCCGGAGCCAGGCGTATCTGAAGAACTCGGTTCGCGAGCTTGAAAAGACCCTCCCCAACGCGAGGCGCGTCGAGTTGGCAGGTGTCGATCACGGCGGGACGTTCAACAAAGCACAACATGGCAGCCCGGAAGTATTCACGACAGAGCTCCGTCGATTCTTTTCTCATGGCAATGGCGATGGTGTGTTAGAAGATGACACCTCACCACCATGAGCAGTTCTCCATCCAAGCGCTGACCTAGCTAGCATACCTCAGGAACCGAGGCTCGGGAGAACGAGGTCACCCCTTTTCTCCTCTCGAGGGAGGACGGCTTGTCTTTTGGCTCGTTTCACATGGTCGAGTTGGAGAAGTCGCAATGAGGATGGCGTTTAGGAGTGTGTTGCTTCTATCAAAGATGAATGTTACAGAAGATAATGCAATGAGTGTACATGGTTCTTGGCTTGGTTGCAATACTTGTATGGATTTCTGTGACCACGCTGCCACGTTGGATCCTGAGATTGTTATTGTACCCGGCTAAATAACCGGGCTCCCTTACTTGCTCTCACTTACTCTCGGGACTCGACTTCCACATCCTCACCTGTAGCCGAGCATCCAAATACGAACGCTCTTCCAGTGCCTGTCTGACTCGGCAAACAGCCCAAACCCCCCCTCACTCACCACCTACCTACGAGTAGTACGTACCGCAGTCTTTCTCCGCAAAGTCAAATATTCATGCGGGCAAGAGGTTGGGGGACTCCAAGGATAGAAAAGGTGGAGTAAGTAAAGTAAATAGATCAACACGTTGATATAAGACCTACCCTACCAATCGCACACGCACTGCAAGGCTATCCTTGGGCTTTTATCTTTGCAAGAAAGGCACGAAAAGTATTTGTCGTCGTCGTCGTCATCGAAAATCACCTATCAACCCAGTCAACTGTTCCTCAGAACTCAAGAGTATAGTATATGCGAGAGGAAAATGGGCCGACTCGACGGGAAGAGTATCATTGTCACGGGCGCGGGGGCTGGGTTTGGGCGAGCTGTAAGTACATAGCATGCATAGGACTTGCGATGCATTTGGTCGGGAATGCGAATGGGAATGAATGCCAGGTCGGTTGGTGGTGTGCGTGTCCACTTGGTCTCCCTTGAAGGACTCGAAAGGGGTTTGGTTATGATGTAGTAATATTCAAAAAGAAGATTGGATTAATCTGTGATCAAAGGGGAGCAGTGAATTTGTTTGTTTGGTATATCGGAACACAGTCCAGCATCTCTCTAACGCACATGTCTCGCTCCACAGATCGTCCAGAAGCTTACGGCCGAGGGCGCCTCCGTCCTGGCCGTCGATGTCAACGGCGCGGAGAACGAGAAAACAGTCGCATCGTGCTCCTCCAACCCCGGCAAAGTCCACGCCTTCACAGGGGACATCACAGTCGAGTCCTCGTGGCGTTCCATCCTCTCGGCAGCCCTCGAAACATACTCCAACCGTCTCGATGTGGTGGTCAATTGCGCAGGCGTAGTACACCTCCCCGCTCCGTCGCATGAAGTGGCCGAGGACGAATTCGACAGGATGTTTCGGGTGAACGTGAAACCGCTGTATTTGAGCACAAAGGTGGTGGTGCCTTGGTGGAAGGAGAATAAAATTCCTGGATCGTTTATCAATCTGAGCAGCATCAGTGACCCGCGTCCGAGACCCAATTTGGTGTGGTATGCTTCAAGCAAAGGAGCCGTTACAGTGGTGAGTACAGGAATCTCGTCTTCCCACCGAAATGTCAGTCATGGACGGGCCTTCCCCAGCTGACGAAACCCACCCAGGCAACGAAAGGTCTTGCAGCAGAGTACGCCGTCGACCAGATCAGGTATAACTGTATTCGACCAGCGGTGGGAGAGACAGCCATGTAATTTGTCCACACTTGTCCAGCTTGTGATTGACTTCTGACCCATTTCCCAGGCTTGCTCGAGCGCTTGGAGGGCAAGACACGCCCGAAGGGCGGCAAAAGATACTTGGAACGATCCCGCTCGGTCGCGTGTGTCAGCCAGCAGATATTGCAAATATGGTGTGTTTTCTGGCATCGGATGAGGCGAGCTATATCACGGGTGCAGCGTTTGACGTCGACGGGGGTAGAGGCGTGAGTTGAACGGATCCTGTTCAGCGCAATCTGCACAAGCGCCAATATATAAACAAGTTCAGTACATGATCGTACATGTGTTCCTTCCAACCGATACTTTACAAGCTGATCTCTCCTTTCCACATGGCGTCGTTGAGCCCAAGTTTCTCAACAACATTCTGCCACCTTGGCCCGCCTCGGTCTTGCCTTCTTAGGTAGGCCATCAACTTTTGTCTCTTGTGCACCATCATCCTCAATCGCCTCTTATTGCTCTTATCCTTTTTGTGCAGGTTGTTCGCGAGGACGTTTATCTTTGCCGTGAGGATCGCAATTTGCACTTCGGGAGACCCTGTATCTGTGCCGACCCGTTTCGGGACAATGACTGCACTTGCAGCAGTGCCTTCGCCTTCCTTGAGGATATTCTGCTTGCTCTGAAGTCCTGGCGCAAGAACTCCATCGGTGTTGTGACGCCCAAACTCTTCAATGCATCTTTGGACGTTGATGCGTGTGCGATCCTTGCTATTCGCATTATCTAGCGAGGCAATAGCCAGCAGAGCCTTGGAGGCATTCTCGTGGGAAGCGACATGCTCCTTGACCCTTTCAGCAAACCTCGCCTCAGCACCCACAATAGGGTTGGATTCGGGAAGAGGTTCACTGAGCCATTTGGAATATTCCAAAGATTTTTGCACATCTTCAGGTTTGAGGAAGTAGTTCAGGTAGGACTCTTTGATCGTCGAGATGGGAGCATTTGCCTGCAGAGAGTTGACAAACGGTGTCGGTCGTGATCGGACAGGGTCACCGAGGGCGAGCTCGCGTTCTTCTTGCAGGACTTTCTGTCGTGCCAAGTTTGCCGATTTGCGCTGCCGGGCCTGTGCCAGCCGATATGGATCGATATGTTTCCTGACTTTCCGTTTCCTTGTCCGCTTCGCTTCCAAAGGAGCTGTGGTTGAGAAGAGACAGGCAGAGCACTTTGTAAGGGCTTGATTCCGCGTGGTTGCGGGCAAACTTTGAAGGAGACTGGTCACTGCATGTCTGGTCAACACAATTGTCGAACAAGAGGGTAGTGGACTCACGATTAAAGATACTGCCTGTGGCAGTAGCGGGAATTCGGGGAGGCATAGCTACAGCGTTGAACCCGATGAGACTTCGACGCAGTCTGGTGTCCTCTTGTGCAGCACAGAACTTTCCCCAAGTCTTCAATCGAGCTTGGGAATTAGCCCGCCAAAAAGTATTTCCGATCCGATAGGGGCATGCTGTCGCATCCGGGAAGTGACCCGAAGAGAAATCTTGGCACGGATTAGCTAAACGCACATTGGAGATCATTGCTCGATCTTTTACCTGAACTTTCGAGATTCGCTGCTGGACTTCAACTCTCAACCCTCACATTCTTACTCCCTTCTTTCTCAAGCACTCGCCTTTTTGGCTGATCAAAGAACCTCAGTCGCAAACATGGCGAGCCCAGCGAACCTCCCCGCTATCTTCAACCCCACCTCCCAGGACATTGAAATGCTCCTCGCGGCACAATGTCACTTGGGCTCCAAGAACCTCCAGGTTCATATGGAACCTTACTTGTGGAAGACTCGTCCTGATGGCATCAACGTCATCAACATCTCCAAGACCTGGTATGAAATACACCCGTTCTGAACTGGCTTTCAGGGAGCTTCACAAACGCTGCGACTCTGGCGCAAAATCGCGCCTTACCCGAACTGAATTGACCCGATCGTCCCGCAGGGAGAAAATTGTCTTCGCAGCCCGCATCATCGCCGCTGTCGACAACCCAGCCGACATTTGTGTCATCTCTGCCCGTCCCTATGGCCAGCGCGCAGTCCTGAAGTTCGCCGCTCACACCGGAGCCGTCGCCATTGCCGGTCGTTTCACCCCCGGTAACTTCACCAACTACATCACCCGCTCGTTCAAGGAGCCTCGCTTGATCATTGTGACCGACCCGCGCACCGACGCCCAGGCCATCAAGGAAGCCTCGTACGTCAACATCCCGGTCATCGCCCTCTGCGACACCGACTCGCCCACCGAATTCGTCGACGTTGCCATCCCCACCAACAACAAGGGTCGTCATGCCATCGGCTTGATCTGGTGGATGCTGGCTCGTGAGGTGCTCCGTCTCCGCGGCACCCTGGCCAGCCGTGAAATCGAGTGGGATGTCGTCGTGGACTTGTACTTCTACCGTGACCCCGAAGCCGAGGAACAGAAGGAGGAGGAGAAGGCGCCGGGTGCGGACGAGGCTGGCACGGCTGTGGTCGAACGCGGATTCACAGACAATGCGGACTGGACTGGCGAGCCCGGCGCTGCGCCTGGTATCGAGGGTGCTCCTCAGGCTGATGCCAACTGGGCCGAGCCTGGCACTGGTACCGCCGACTGGGCCCAAGAGGCGACCGCCGGCGCCACCGGCTGGTAAACGTCTCTTGCTCGAGCAGACACTATGGCAGAGAAACCCGCTTGACAGCAGCTTCACTCTCTATCTGCAAGTCCGCCGCACCAACACAGTTCATCAGCACCTGAGTCTCACCCGCAACCACTACTCTGCTACCACCGCCGATATGTTCAAAAGTTTAGACAGACAGACAATTGACCCCGAACCCACACACCACACCCAACTCGCAAAGCAAAAGGCCAAAAGTCAACGGCACTCACGAGGGAAAGATACTCGACACCCTGAGGATCAGTTTGTTCGTCCTCGGTGTAGAGGGAAAGCCCTGTGCTGGAGATGAAGGGATTGTACTTGATAGTTGCCCAGCCTTTTTGTTTGTCCGAATGGATGGATGTGGCTTAAGCGAAAAACGACGCTGAAAGTACCTCAGCCGGTCTTTTTCGCGTTGAGAAAACAAAAACAAAATAGCTCAATTCCATCAATGTTGAGAGCCCAAAAGAAAGTAAATGTAAAAGTACAAGTCGGATGCATCCGTGACCCTTATCAGAGATTTTCCCATCCTGCATCGTTGCACTCTGGTGTTTTGTGTTCTCAATTTTCAAATTTATGGGTTTCGTTTTCTAAGACTTTTCTTTCTATTTTCCCAACATTGCGTGGCCCATTGGCCCCAACATGTCCGTTCCCTACCACCACACCAGAGCCGAAACAAAAGAAATTGTCCAATACCATCGACGGTACAGTCCAGCGGTGGCACTCTCTCGTTGATGTCCCGTCACGCGAGCACTGTCCATTTCCATTTCCTAAAAGAGTGTGCCAGGTTGTGAGAGAGATCGCAAATGTCCTTCAGGTGACAAGATAATTTCCCAAAAACCTCACACGTTGCAGTCGCAGCAGAAACCAGATTGTATACACAGAACGCCTCCCCATCCGCCCCGTCTCTTGAACACCATGGCTTGTCTTTCTCACTGCCCGAGACGCTGACAGCATCAGAGGCAGCAGGTTCCGGATTTTCAGTTGTATAGCATTGTCGCATGAATTTGGTGGAATGCTGCAAAGCCAGGACATAGTTGTAGATTGGTTCGATGGTGTCTTTGTTCCTCAGCACTCGAATCGATTTTCCGAGGCCAAGGACAACCACTGAGAAGTGTATGCGATGATTTTCTGTCCAGCAGAGATGAGAAGGACCGAGTCGGAGACTTGTGGCCGCCGAATGAATCCTGAGGTGAATTTCTTAGTTAACAGTCCTGCCACCGATGTGTGCAGGGTTCTTGCATTCCAATCGAGTGCAGGCTCGTGTCTGCGGCTTTCCGCGGTGCAATCGACGTCCGCATGGGCACCGAACATTGGCACAGGCTCGGCAAATGCATTCAGCAATGTGTGCTGGAGCCGGCTCTGGTGTCGGAGACTGATACTTCTGGGTCTTCTTGTGCATGATGCTGTGAGTGTTCGTACGATATGGGAAGGATAACTGATGATGTTCGAGAAATGGAGGATCGCGCCAGTGAAAGCAGAGAGTGCTGAAAGGTAGTTCTAGAATTGAGATGTAGACTTGATGGGACTTGGAAGAGGTAGTGATGCTGATGAAGGAGAGATGGAAAACCGAGAGCTCGCGGACAAACTTATATATTCGAAGACTTACCGTTGCCGAACACTGCCTTCATGTCCCAGAAGCCTCAGATAGCAGTCTCAGAGGGCAGCTTCAACAAGCAGTGTCTCTAGGGCATCAGGAACCCTTTATGATCTTGTCTCGTAACCACAAAGGCTCGGAAGCCGTGCTTTTGTCCACGACCCACGAGTCGTCCTGCCTTACCGAGACTGCTGCGTGCTTCCAAGAAGAGAGTGGAGGACTGCCACTGCCCACAGACTGGACTCATTGTTGTAAATGAAGTAGACAATTGCTTCTTTGTGCGCGACTGTCTCAGGCCAGAGAGATCCTGAGCAGATGACACGTAGAGGTAGGCATTTAGAGACTGCTTACAATCAGGCCTGCTCCAGTCTCAGCCTTGAGGACTCCTCCGCGACTCTTGTCTCAAGAAGTCGCTGCCTCATCACGACGCGGATATTGAGTATGCTCTGCGAATCAAGGATGTTCTTGAAGCTTATCAGGACATATCACGAGCCTGATGATCGCGTTTGCGATGCTATCATTCTGCGGCTGTAGCCAGCAAAACCCCATCTGGAAAGATACTGCATTCGGACGCAACATCTTGCCGTGTTGTTTCCAAGACTGATGCGGACAAGACAATTGGCAATCATGTACGAGGTAGGCTGAACTCCTCCCAGACACGAGGCTGTGGTGAATCGTGACGAAGGTTGGGATTTGGACTGGATCAGGGGAAAGTTTTCCGAACTCAGCCTCGCCAAGATTCTTATCACGTGCGCGTTTCATTTCAGCCTCGCGTCTTCTAGACAGGTTCATGACACTCACTTCGTTCTCAGCATTCTTGTATGATTTTCGTCTTCAGGGGTCTAATTAACTACAAGGTATGTATCCAGCACGAACCAATCAGCCTTTTTATTCTGCTACATTTATGCATACACTGGTGCGGCACGGTCAACATGAATCTCGTGTGGCACCCAAGTATTCAGGCTGAAACAGACGATGTACTTTTCGGTTAAGGGCAATGGCTAGTCTCTGGGCGAGGCATCCCAGCCGTCACTTCGCATTCGATTTGGGGGCTGAAAGTGTCCACAGGAGTATTGCAGTCGCCTGTCTCCAGAGCAAGCTTGACTGGTTTTCAGCCGCATGAGAAATTCCCACTTCTTTGTTTTTCTCTTTTCGTTGCTTGCCCTTGTCCATCAGTCCAATATTCGAGCACATCTCCCCTCTCTTCAATCCACCCATGATGGATTTCATCGTTTGTTTTTGAAGAGTCGAGGTTACTTTCCGGCGCCGTTGCCGCCTCCCGACGACCCGTTCCACGCCATCCTTCCGATTGCTTGTCAGAACTATATCAGAGATCCACCATGGCTCATACTGACGCGACATCGTGGGCTCCCTGGAAAGTTCTCCTCCACTGGTCTCCTTTTCATATTGACGCTCTGGGTCTTGTAACACTCTTGGGAGCTGAAGAGGTCAACGCAGCGGTCGGCCGCCTCGTGAGCAGTGCCTATCTTGAATATTTGCCTTTGCTGGGCGCGTATGTCATCGCCGGGAACCGATTCACAGACAAAGCTGCTGGCTTCAATCTCTACAACATATCACAAGGTATCCATACAACCGACCTCGCCGCCTGGTTGACGAGATGGATGCTCTCGCAGAAATTTGAGACCACTCGCAACTTTGTGGTCTGGACGGTGACGCCGCCGATATCTCGAAAGAATGAAATAACAATCTCGGTAGTCATAAGCGTCGCACTGAATGGCTTCCTCGTTGCCGGCACGATTCTCTCCAAGGATTGGTATGGCTTCGCCAACGCAATTGCCATGATTGTCTCCATTATCATCCGGGCCTATGTGATCGGTCAGCAGCGCATCGCATTCGATGCTATGGTCGATAAAGTCGTCAACACAACAAAGCCCAAAGGAGATACCTACGAAGCAAAACGATTCACGTACGAGCAATGGGAACAAGAAAGGAAAGACAAGAAGAAGTCCAATGTAAGAAGCAGGGTGAAAACGTCAGCCTCTCAGGAAGCCCAGTCGGGTGGGAGCACCTCATCGACTCCTTCAAGCGGACAGAAGCAAACTATTCAGAATGTGCAGCCGATGACTCGCCCTACTCGCCCAAACCCCAAAGATTACGACAAAGAGACTGATATCTGGACCGGTACACCCACCAAGGTCCTCATTATCCAATCTGATTCGAAAGCGGTCACCTTCTGGATGCCTAATGAGTTGCTGTTTGCGCCGTCAGTCTTTATCCAGGGGCCTGTAATATTAAACCCCAAAACATATTTCGCCATGCGATCCATCGGATGGCTGGCCTTTGCCGTACACATTGTCGCCATCGGCATGGCAGACCTGGCGAGTCAGATGTACACGGTCGCTCTGATGGTGCTACCAACCATCTTACTGATATCAAAAGTTGGGTGTGACGACTCGGAGTGGCTCACAAACTTTGAAGGTTGGGTCAGGGACAAACTCTACGGACAGAACATCAAAAGCAAGCAGCAGGAAGATGTAGAAAAGGGCGTGAACTCCACGAAATTCAGAAAAGTCCGGCACTGCTGGATCGGGTCCCGACTCCGGGCCGAGATCTACGAGTGGCCGGAATCATACGAGTTTCACGAGGTAGGCGAAGGCAATGACAAGAAATGGGTCAGCGGGCGCAAGAAAGGACAGGAACGCTCCACGAAACGGCAGGACCTGTACGCGTGGCTCGCGCTCACGACGGACGAAGAGGAGAGCATGGACAAATGGGACCTGTTCCCGCATATCCGTCAGGGGACTACTTCGTGGTGGAAGATGTACAAGCTCAAGAAGGCCACGCTAAAGGGCAACAAACGGGACAGTATGGGACCGCAAGATCCCCTTGATACGCCGCCTCCTCCTTCACAACAACAGCAACGACCGCCACCACAGACACAACCGGGCAAGCCGCCCGCCACCAATACGACTAATACCGCCGCCACCGCCGCCGCCGCTCAAAGCAGTCCCCATGAAAATCGACCAAGATCGTTCCAAATGCCCGGCAGGACAGCCACGTTCCACTTCATCGACGCCACCGCGGGTCCACAGACAAGCAGGCAGACAAAGGCAGAGCGCCGCCAGAGCAGCTCCGTCACGATGGGCAGTTCCGCGTTCCCTGCCATTAGCGACCACGACCAGATCCAGGCCGACGAAGGCGAGCAGGTGCACACAGACGACGCCGAGACGCAGACCTTGGGGGATCCCGCCGCGAAAACTGGCAATAGCGACGACAACCCCGCCGCCGAGGGTCTCCCTCCCATTACCACCCAGCTCCTCAGCACACCGCGACCAGAGCACGACGCTCCCGCCAGCACCTCTACCGCCGCCTCCGCGTCCCCTCACGTCTTACCGTCCTCTGGATCTCTCACCCAATCGCCCATCACCACCACGACCACCACTGACTCGCCGCACAACGAGAAACGCGCCTAAATACGGGGACCCCCCTTTCCTCGACTACAATAACAAATTTTCATCAGCTTTGCGTTTTCTTTAGCAAGCGAGCGCAAATTCTAGCCTTATACCCCCTCGTTCTCGCCCGCATGACTCGCGTTGATCTTGGACACCCCAAAGTTAATGAATGAACCGGATGACATCAACATCGACATCGACATCTACATCGACATCTATATATATATGTGTTGGGACATGACATGACATGACATGATGGAAAAAGTTTTTAGTGAGAAGAGATTTGATGAATCATATATGTGCGCATGCTACATACTACGTACTACTCGGACAGCACAGGATAGTCTCTGGTGTTTGTCAGAGGATGCTATGTTATGAGGGGCCAGGCCGTGATGAGACGGAGATGGAAATTGGGGGGTAATCGGGATACCTCCTGGATATAATATGGCATGCATGCATGCACTGTAATTGAGCGATTTCAGATTAGTCAGTTCTACAGTATAGGAACACACTCGCATCATAGTTGTATTCATTTTCACCCTTTTCCCACCGCAGTAAGACATCCACCGAGACCTTCAACGCGCAACAAGCTCGTGGTCCAAATGGACCGTCGCGGCGGGCTGTAGCTCCATCTCTACGGATCGTTCCCGGTAGTAGACCTTGGCTGACAATACGTCCTGGCCGGCATTGTGAATTGTCCCTTCGACCAAGATTCCCTCGCTCCACTGGATGTCGACGATGAGGTTGCCCTTTGCCCGGAGGCCCTGGACGTGTCCGCCCACGGCCCATTTCTCCGGCAGAGCGGGCAGGATCTCGACGTCTCCGACGAGCACGCTGCGCAACAACAGCTCTGCCAGCGCGGCCGTCGCGCCAAAGTTGCCGTCGACGACGAAGATGTTCGTCTTGGCCCCGGCGACGCCCGGCTTGGAGAAGGTCAGGAGGTTCTCGAACGACAGCTCCGCGATCAGATGCGTCAGGGGCTTGAGCGCGCCGTCGCCGTCGTCGAGCCGCGCGAAGCCCATGGCGAACAGCACCGCCGTGAACTCAATGTCTTCCAGGTCGGCGCGGGCTCGGCGCCTTTCGAGCGTGACGCGCACAGCCTCTGCCAACTCGGGAGTGTGTCGTTTGCGGATCTGGCTGCTGCGGATGAGGGCGATGATGTGCGACATGTGGCGGTGGTCCGGTTGGGCTTCCTCAAAATCTTCCAGCCATTCTTGCAGTTGGCCATGCCTGCCGATTTGCAGGGGTGGGAGTTTTGCCATGGCCTCTTTGAGGCGCCGCATGAAGTCGTCGTTCACGGCATCCTTATTGTCCAGCATTGGCAGCACATCAATGCAGAATGCCAGAAGGTCTCTCACCAGGACCACATCTAGAGTTGGGGATAAACTCAATGCATGTTCCTCACGCTTACCTCGTTGATCAACAAAGAAGGTGTTCTCTGGCGACACGGAGGGTCCGGTCACTATGTAGCCCATCTTTGGGTCGGCTGTGGACACATACTCCAGGAAGAATTCGGCCGCAGTTTTCAAAACGGCCCAAGCATAGCCTTTTAAATATGCCTTGTCGAGAGTATACTCCCAGTGCTCTTTCATTTCCATTGCCATCCAGAGCCCTCCCGTGACATTGAGCCCCCAGCTTGTTTCCCAGCCGGGCGCGGTGAACCCCCAGACGTTCGAGAACACGTGGGCAACCCAGCCTTTTTGCGTGCCGTAGAAATTCTTCGCAGACTCGACTCCAGCCTGTGCAAGCTTCCGCAGGTACTTTGCAAGTGGCTCGGAGCATTCATTCCCAAGACCACAAAGTTCGAGCGGGAAGTAGTTCATCTGCGTGTTGATGTCGAGATGGTAGTCGCAAGACCAGTTCATCGCATTGGCTTCTCGGTCATTCCAGAGGCCTTGTAGATGAAGCGGAAGTGGAGAGTCCGAGCGGGTGCCTGCAATCAGAAGGTAACGACCATAATTAAAGTATAGTGCATAAAGGGATAAGTCGTCTGTTTGGCCACCCTTTGAGGCCGCGAGAGCTTTTTGACGCTGGTCTGTAGGACGATATGATGTTGATGAAGGAAAGCCGAGCGTAAGGGCAACTCGAGTGTAGAGGCCCTGGTGGTCTTGTATATGAGATCGCTTGAGTTTGTCATATCCGGCCTCCAGGGCAGTCTGGATCTGAGCGCGGGACAGAGAATACCAGTCCTTATCGGGCGGGACCAGATAGTTTGTGTTCATAGCAGCCAATATCACCACGGAGGAAGCATTCACCACAAGAATGGCTTCTTCTGTAGGAAGCAGCTCGCCATCAGATTGGAGATGAACCAGACCATGCAGCTTGACACCGCATGTGCCGTCACTGTGCACCGTCTCGAGTGCGTGCGTACGGAATTCCAACTCAGCCTCGTTTGGCTTCTTTGTAGACCAACTTCTAGTTTCTCCTTCGAAACTTAGTTTGCAGGAAATGCCAGTCTGATCGTTTGTTGAGATTCTCATGGCTATGACCTGATGGGGATGGGAGATAAACATCTCCCTACTGATCCGGGCGTTAGAGTTGTCCAATGCATAGGTCGCCCAGCCAATTCCTTCATCCAACCTTAGACCTCTCTCGAACTTACGCTTCTCGACAGTGCTTCGAGGAACTGATGCAGAGATAGAATGCTCGACTTTGAGTCGTCCAACCCCCAGATTCGTCCCGAAGTTCCCTTTCGAGGGTTGTAACCATTTCTCTGCCAGGGTTTGCACGGCCTGATGATTCTTTTGTATATAGCGCTCACGCATCTCATTGATGGCAGCCTTACCACCATATTGGCTTTGCGGCTCGTATGGCTTGCCTGACCAGAAGGTGATCTCATTTAGTAGAAGTATGTCCACGTCTGCACTGGAAATAAGACTGGCACCTATCCTGCCATTCCCAAGAGGAAGTGATTGCGGAAAGCCCGTGGCTGGTGCGGTGTAATAGAGATGATGTGATGGATCCATTCCAGGCAGACAGTAGGTAGTGCTTCGTCCTCAGTATAATAAACTGATTTGATAATGGTTCAACGCTTACTGAGGAAACTGGTGCTCGTAAAGTATATCTGAGCTTCTCCGCCAGATGACAACAGCCGAAATTTCACACGACCGAAATGCTCGCATTCAGTCATTGTCTCGCACGCTTTCAAGGTACGTATTCATCATATCAGGTTGTCGAAGCCCGAAGACCATAAGGCCGTCAACGAGACCCCCAGCCAGTTCCATGTGCCTTCAGGAATGGAGCAGATCCCCGGCTCAGTGTGTACCAACCAGAAGCCGATATTCGGTAATTCGGTCAATTCTCAGGAACCGGCCCCATTGAAGTTCCAGTGGCTCATTCGGATATGACCAACGCCGGAAGCTGGTACAGTGCCACAGGCTGTCGTTGAAAGTATTTGAAAGAGAAATATTTGTGTTATTTCAATCATGATTCTTGTGAACTTGGTCATTACTCGAGAAAACCCGGTATCTCTGCGAATCGTGACAGCCACACCTTTGCTCACAGAAGGGTGTTAAAGTGACGACTCAATCTAGATCATTCGAGCATTTTGAACAACATAATGGCGGGCGACTCGGGAACGTCGAATGGCGTTAAACACGGCTCAAAGGACCTCGGTGAAGTAATCCGGTCATATCAAGTCTATGGTGAGTTTGAATATATGTGAGCTTGAGACACTTTGAGGACCTAAATTGTCGAACCAGACCTGCGCTTCCCAACGAGCCTCACCTCGGCGGGCTCAGACGCGATGAATGGAGCTCCTGACTATAGTGCCGCTTACATCGTTCTTAGTACCAACTCGCATTTGGCAGGACATGGCTTCTCATTCACTATTGGTCGTGGGAATGATCTGGTCTGCCAAGCAGCCCGTGCCACAGCAGAGCGTCTTGTTGGTAAACGGCTCGCTGATTTAACGTCTGATATGGGCAAAACATGGCGCTATCTAGTCTCTGACTCCCAGCTCCGGTGGGTAGGGCCTGAAAAGGGTGTAATCCACCTGGGGCTAGCCGCCTGTGTCAACGCCTTATGGGATCTCTGGGGACGGGCGGACAACAAGCCTGTTTGGAAACTCATCGCTGATATGAGCGCGGAGGAGTTCGTGAGGTGCATTGACTTCCGCTATATTGAGGACGCGATAACACCGCAGGAAGCAATGGCTTTGTTAAAGGCCCAGGAGACAACAAAGCCACAGCGCCTTCGCGATGCCGAAGCCAATCGAGCGGTTCCTGCTTACTCAACCGAGGCAGGGTGGTTGGGATACTCGGACGAAAAGATGCGGACATTGATGAAAGATCTCCTCGCTGCTGGCCACGACAAGTTTAAATTAAAGGTCGGAAGGGTTCTCGAGGATGACAAGCGACGATGCCGGATCGCTAGAGAACTTATGGGCGAAGAGAAGACTCTGATGGTGGATGCGAATCAGGTCTGGGGTGTATCCGAGGCAATACAATGGATGCTTCAGCTCGCCGAGTTCAAACCAGCGTATGTGTCACCCTACCCCCCTGAAGCAGCGACCACTGACAAGGACTGAACACGCAGTTTCATTGAGGAGCCCACGTCACCGGATGACATTCTTGGGCACGCTGCCGTCCGAAAAGCCCTCAAAGCTCATGGCATAGGCGTCGCAACAGGGGAGATGTGTCACAATCGAGTAATGTTCAAGCAATTGCTCCAGGCTGAGGCCATCGATGTCTGCCAGATTGATGCGTGCCGTTTGGGCGGCATAAATGAGGTTCTGGCCGTCCTTCTTATGGCCAAAAAGTAAGAGGAAAGACCGTAAAGTCGCTTAGACCAAACAGCTGACGATAATCCCAGGTTTGAAGTCCCTGTTGTCCCACACAGTGGTGGCATAGGCTTGAATGAGTATACGCAGCACTTGTCTCTGGTAGACTACCTTTGCGTATCTGGGGAGCGGAGCATGCTTGAGAACATCACCACTTATAACCACGTCCTCACAACGCCGTTACAAACGCAGGATGGTTTTTTTGTGACACCGTTAGAATCCGGATACAGTGTCGAGTTTCGAGACACTGCGATCGCGCAGTACAGCTATCCAGAAGGCACGTTCTGGCGTTCTCAAGATGGCTTGTCGATCATCAACAGTGGTTTGGCCTGAGGCACCGATAGGATTCAGGGTTCAGTCACTCTAAGAATGGTGTACCGCCTCGAGCTGAGGTCCGCGACGCAGGACTTCAGGCAAATGGAATGGACTGACCAGCCCGCGAATGCGCCGCTAGCCATTCATTCATGTTCATAGATTCAATGTGGTTCAGGTAGACCGGGTCAGGATCCGCCGAGACAGACGAATGGCTTTGTATGTTCAGATTCGACGACACCTCTCCTTGATTATCATAATCGTGACCGTCTGGTCTCGCGTTTTGAGGCCATCCCCGCGGATATATCGGTGATGTTGCCGAGGTCAGGGATAGATCATCCACTTCACCATCCCTGCCGAGATTCTGATAATGTCGAAGCACCATGAGATCGCCGACGCTGATGCGTTGAGTGAGGAACGAAGCTAGAGGATCATGAGCCTCTGACATTTGCGTTCTCAATTGATGGTCTTTGATTGATGCGGCCAGCTCGAAGAATTCGCAGTAAAAAATAGCGTGCCAATAAATATCCCGCAACTGGCGCAAAAATATCATGCAAAGCTCAAATCGGTTCTTATGAACCTGAAGTCTTTCCTCCGGTCGTGAAGATCTAATTCCGAGGACATGCACAATGAGAGGCGCCAACGTAAATGTCACAGCGATTGTGGGACAGAATCGCACCAGGTCGAGGTTGACGAGATGAGTAAAGAGCTGCGTGTTATCCAAAGCCGCAAACTCGACCTTTTGCTGGCAAGTGGTAGTCCAGTCCCCGGCTCCATTCCACAAAGTGAGTGACTGATACAAAGCAATGCGAATGGTATTCAAGCATGCGTGCAAAATTGCACGATACATAGTAGCGACCCCCATATTCTCCGAGACAGTCTGTAGGTGGTCTTGTAGTTTCGCTTGAGGAGGCAGGGAGCGCGTCCAGCGCTCCAGGGCATCTTCACAGACTTGAAGTTGATCCGGAGGAGTCGTATCTGTCGCTGAGCTTGAATAGCGCAAAGTTACTATGCCTTCGACGATCTGGCAAAGCTTGACGAATTCGATGAACATGGCTTTGATTTCAAGATCTTGCTCAGAGTCACCTTCTTCTTTGACATCGCCAAGGACCAGCATTGCCGTGGTACAGTCCAGGCTGTTGATCACAAGAGGACGACCGGTACCTAGGCCATTGCAGCGGTCCCGTACAACACAAGCCCACCAGATTCGTGCCCACAAAGCCCGATGGGCGACATTTCCAGGATCTCTGTGCAGCCCGCTAACTTGCGCCAAACTGATAGCTTGGTGTATCCAATGCCACGTATGCTTCCGCTCGGTGATGGAGGGATAGTACTGACTGATCAATAATAAGGCCTGAATAGTTGCAATCGGGTCTTCTTCATAGTCAAGGTCATAGAGTCTGCGGGCCTTGAGGTAATATGCATGGCGTGCTTGTTTGCGGGATGTGAATCCTGCCGCCGAAACGACCTCTGAGGACACAACTCCAATCGCTATGAAAAGCACAGCCTGAAGGAGTAGGAGACTGAACTGTGAATTTTGAGGGGCCAACTCGTGACCAGAAGCATTTTGAGCTGGGCTGGCTTGAGATGCACCGTATGGGCTGGTGGTTAGCGAAACTTCAATGGACTTAATGGACTTTAAGAACTCCGGTTTCTGCACAACAGGGAAGAATGGGTGGAAGATGGTGAAGTAAGCATCAATCAACGCCGAAAGAATATCTCGTCGAGGAATGTCGAAACAACCAACAGTCCTGAGATAGTGCAGTTCACTCTCGCCGCATGTCGAGCTCGGGGCAGAAGATCCTTGGTTTTTGTCTGATGCCAACTGAAGCACAATGTCCTCCAAAGGCCTTGTATCGGAACGTTGGGGTTCAGAGAGGCGCATCAAAAAGGCATAATGGGGGACCGAATGCAACAAACTGTGCCTGGAAAAGGACGATGTCCGTCGAGTTGAACGTTGCTCAAGCCCCTCTGGAGTTGCCGAGAGCGCATCGACAACAGATTCGCCACCTCCCTGGAAGCGAGTCGCCGATGTGCCGGTGGGTTCGTGACATGTCTGGGCAAGCGGAGAAGATAGGTTGGTAGTGTTCACTCCAGGAAGAGTCCTTACGACGGTGGTTTTTCGCTTCTTCCTTTCCACCGCCAGGCACTCGAAGCCATCCTGGTCACAATTCGAGCACGGCGACCCTTTTGTTGCATAGTCGCACTTGATCTTCCGTTTCCGACAAGACAGACAGGCTTTCGCAGCACGTTTGATTCTGTGCTGCACTGTTGTAGGCATCCCATGGTCTCCTGATGACGGGGCGGAAAGCAGAAACCAGATGCGGCGAGGCCCGCATTTGCCTGCGCCTCGAGTGCCAAGACTTATCACGTGGCAGCAGTGCCTCCAGCTTTCCGCGTGCCTCTACAGAGCAATTTTCCTACTTTATGATTCTTACAGATGACCACGGATGAATACACCACTCATATTCAGTGCCTCCATACCTTCTCGCTAGCCTCAGAGCCACCTTGTAACGCAGAATATCCTCTAACCCCGGGGAATAGAGGGGCAATGTCTCATCGGCTATACGTTCAGCTTCACAGCGCCACTTCCCCAGTCTGGAAAGATGAGCATGAAGCGGCGTCGGCATTTCGGCAAGGAGAAGGATATCCTTTGGTGTCCTGGCAGTCATTTCCCCCGCGAAAAACATGGGCGCCCTCTCTATCGTTGGCCGTTGCAGCCTGTCAGCAACGTCAGGCCCAGATATGTTCGAGATTGACGTTACCCTACGCACTAATAATTGTAAAGCAGGACGACTACGTGCTTCATGGCATGGAGCAATTGGCAAGAGGAGTCGTCACAATCTCGATAATACCTCGCTGTCGAGCCCAGGAGATTTGATCAACGATGCTGGTGCCAACGATCTAGTGGTTCGAACGCTCGGTTTTCTGCATAAATACCATTTAGGCCTCCTCTAAATGCTGCCACAATGAAGCTTTCAGGTTGCTTGGGTCTATGTCAAAAATGTGTGGGAAAACTGTCTTCAAATTTTCCGACCTGAGCGCCGGCCACTGTTCGCGAAGGGTCTGTAGGAGCACGCTGTACCAGATCTGGTACCCCTCTGCTGTGAAGTGTACACCATCCGAAGCCAACAACCCCGAGAGCGTTCCAGAACCGGCGAGATCTTGGGAGGAGGCATTCAAGTGAACCTCTCCAACGCGTAATCTCCGTCCAGGGATAGGCTGTTCTTCCGTCCACCCTGCAACATCCATGAAAGCGTGCCACAGGTCAACGAAAGCGACATTGCCCTGCGTGCCGAATTGCCTTGCGACTCGTGCGGTGGCATCCGAGTACAGTCTTGCCCTTTCGGTGAGTCGATCTAATGGGGCTTCGGGTGCGAGCTCGTTGACTGGTCCGGGTCCTACGAGAACCACGGCTTCAACTCCATGCTGTTTCGCTACCTCTACCATATGTGATAGGTTTTCCATGTATCTATCGACGGGCACGCTTTGTGAATGCTTGTTGTGTCTGGGATCTGCCGCATCGTTTGTACCAAAGGATATCACCAATAACTTGATCCTAGAATTGCGACTTTGCGTGGTTGGGGTCGATAACGGCGCTTCTGCCTGGAGAATGGCGTCGATAATATGGCGTCCATGTTCCGTGTTGTACCCGCCATATCCATGTGTTACGACCTGTAACTTGGACCAGTATTCGTGCTGCAACGCCGGCGCAAGGTTGAACCCGCCAGATTGGCTTGAGCTCTGCTCAGTCTGTGAATCACCGAACAGGATGATTTTCTTGACAGCAGCCGATCTCATGGCTGCTGATTAGGAGTGGTTGTCACAGTTCTCCTGAGGTCGCATCTCCTTGCCAGAGACCTCAGCCACGCCATCTCTGATATTTCTTTGATTCTTTAGACATCGAGTGTACGGCTAAAGGCAAGTCTTCAGCATCTCGGTCCAGAAGGCTGACTCTTATTGCCGATTAACCGTGATGAACATCAGCCACCAACTCATCAGCAGCCACTCAGGATGGTCTCTTCGGCAATACGGTTACGGCAAGATCCCGCTCGACTTGACAACTCAGAGAAGCGATGCGACCTTGACTTCTGGCTTCCCCACGGGGCGGTCGAGCAGATGAAGACCCAATTGTCGCAGATCATTCTGAAAACGATCAAGTCTTTACGCTCCCCAGAAAGTTGGGGTGTTATGGCTAACCAAAACTTGGAAGATGGGCCATCTTTGTCGGAAAACATGGCGGTTTTGCTGTACCGTCATTGGACTTGTATCACACCAAAGCAGCAAGCTGGCAATGTTGCATTCAAGCCAACATGTTCATAAGAATGAGATGTCTCTGCTGGAAGCTTTCAATCGCCGTCCTTCGAGCTTGATAACGTTCGAGCTACATTGTCTACTTTGCATTCTTCCCAACCTCGAACCCTTGTGACTTTGCCGGGGGCGTATTGTATCCGATACAGCCAGTCCAGCAACCACCATGGCTACCACCCAGACACAGGAGAAGGATGGCACCACGCTCATTGAACACTCCGCTAGCCTCGAACCAGGCCTGACCATGGAGAAGACACTCACTGATGCAGAGGTCACCGGCAAACTCGACAGCATCAGCACGTCCATGGCTAACCAGGGCACACACACGGAACATGAGCTCACCTATCTCGAGGCGTTGAAGATCTACCGTAAAGGTGCCTTCTGGTCCATCTTCTTTTCCTTGTCCATCATCATGCGCGCGTACGATATTGAGATCACCGGAAACTTCTTCGCGCTTCCATCGTTCCAAAGGCATTTCGGCCACGAAGTACCTGGTCATGGTTATCAGATCCCCGCCAATTGGCAGGTCGCCATGTCTATGGGCTCTCTCGTCGGGCAAATCATTGGTGCATATATTGTTGCTTGGCCAATGGAGAGGATTGGGCGCCGCAAGACATTGGCTATATATCTCCTCTTAACCTCTGCATTGGTGTTCATGCAGGTCTTTGCTCCAAACATTGAGGTCTTGACGACGAGCATGTGTAAGTACTTTCCTACTACCGTATGAACCAATAGGGCGACTGACATTTGCTTTTCTTGAATAGACTTGTCAGGCATTATCTGGGGTGGGTACTGCGTCCTCGCCCCAACTTATGCTTCGGAATGTCTTCCATTGAAACTCCGAGGGTTCTTCACGGGATATATCAATCTGTGCTATGTGATGGGCCAGTTCATCCAGACTGGAATCACGAGGGGCTTCATCAACAGATCAGACAAGTGGGCATACAAGATACCCTATTGCATCCAGTGGCTATGGCCAATTATCATCCTCCCAGGCTTGGTTTGGGCCCCAGAAAGCCCTTGGTGGCTTGTACGACAGCATAAGATGGAGGAAGCGGAAGGGTCTCTCAAGAGACTGTCGGAGAAGCACGAAAAGGTGGAAGTGACAAACACTTTGGCTATGATGGTGAAAACCGGTAAGAGCCATGTTTCTTTCTCATCTACTTGGGCACAGAACATTTCTTGTTCTCGGTGACTTCGCAGTGTCAATGCTAACGGAGAATTGGTCCAGATCTGTACGAGCGCCAGGTCGAAGTCGGCACCACTTACATGGATTGCTGGAAGGGCCCGAATCGCAGGAGGATGGAAATTTGCATCATGCTCTTCGTCATCCAGAACTTCTCGGGCAATCCCGTGGGGTTTGCAACCTACCTCTTTGAGCAAGTTGGATTGAGTGCTAGACACTCGTTTGACATGGGTCTTGGGTGAGTGCTCGAACAAGGCAAACCGCAAGTCATGATCATGTGCTCTGATAACTGACATGTATTCCACCACACCACAGGCTCAACGGCCTTGGATTCCTCGGAACTCTTGCATCTGCCATCCCCCTCATCTACTTTGGACGGCGCATCTGTTACATGGCAGGCCTGGCCTACATCATCCTCATTCTCTTCGTCGTGGCCTTCATGTGTCTTGCGTCAGACTATGAAAGCAACCCATCGTACTCTTGGGCGCAAGCATCACTCTTGTGCACCCTCCAGTTTGTTTGGCAGATGACTCTCGGCCCGCTTACGTACGTTGTCGTGTGCGAATCTCCGTCCACGAAACTCAGGTCGAAGACGATAGCGCTAGCAACCGTGATCAATGCGGCGACCGGACTGGTCACCACGGTGATTGGCCCGTACCTCCTCAACCCTGGTGCGGCAAATGCTGGGGCCAAGATCGAGTTTTTGTACGGCGGTATCTCCATCATCTCGCTCACATGGTGCTTCTTCCGTCTCCCAGAGACCAAGAACCGGACTTTTGAAGAGTTGGATATCTTATTCGAGAGACGCGTGCCGGCTCGACAGTTCAAGGGCTATGTCATTGATCATTCTGACGAGTAATGACGGAGAGGTCCAGTAATGTATGCATGGGGAATCCCGCGGACTTGAGTGGATGAGAGATGTATTCAGATTTATTATGACTGGTATCCGAGCTAGCCATTTACTGTTTCTTCCAAGTATTGAGCCAAAGTCTTCGTTCTAGGTCCATGTGTAGTCGAGCTCGCGGTCGCTGCCCGGAGACAATCCGGATAGTCACGCCGGTTGTACCCCTGGCATTTGCTTGGAGTACAACGATGCCCGCCTGATCTACCGGCGTGGAGAATGCGGGGAAAAGAGGCAAAAAGGACGGATATATAGATACGTGATAATGTATAGACACATGCGTTCTCCTATATACCGTGTGAGCTAACCTCGACGAAAGGCCACGCAGACGAAAGATACAAACAGCACGGCTTTTGCTATACGTGAAGCTGGTGCTTACGCTACACTTTCGGACTCCTGCTCAGAACCTAGTACGATTTCAGTGACTCTGGATTTCTCCGTGAGATTGCATATCTCTACGGGCCTCACAAGCCATGGCGGCAGAGAAGAGCGTGTTCTTGATAGGCCCCGGCCTGATCGGCACTGACCTGCTTGAACTCTTGGTGCAGGCCGGCTATCAAGTCACCACCATGGTGCGGCGGGAGGCACACGCGGCGCAGGTCCAAGGGCTCGGGGCCAAAGTGGTCATGGGCACGCTGGACGACAAGGAGACCATCCGCAAACACTCGGCGGCGAGCCCCATCGTGATCCACACGGCGACGGCCGACCATCTGCCGTCTGTCGAGGCCGTGCTGGCGGGCGTGCGCCAACGCGCCGAGCAGGGACTGGAAACGACATTCCTCCACACCAGCGGGACGAGCGTCCTGGTCGACAACTCCAAGGGCATGTACAAGTCGGACAAGATCTACTCGGACGAGCGGCCCGAGGAGATCGACAGCGTGCCAGACACGGCGCCGCACCGGGCCATTGACCTGGCCATCCTCGCGGCGCGGCGCGACCTGGGCACCAAGGCCAAGATCGCCATCGTGCTGCCCTGCCTGGTATACGGCATCGGCAAGTGCTCGGGACGGGTGTCGATGCAGCTGCCGACCATGGTGCGGTTCGCGCTGAAGCACGGCTGGGTCCCCGTCATCGGCAAGGGCGTCTCGGTGCGCAGCAACATCCACGTCCAGGACCTGGTGCGCGGCTACATGGTCATCCTGGAGTGGATGCGGCGCAGCACCGCCGACGAGGTCCTCGCGAACCCGTATTTCTTCTGCAGCACCGGCGAGGACATGGCGTGGGGGGACGCCGCCGCCGAGATTGGCCGCCTCCTGCTCGCGGCCGGCAGGATCGAGGACCCCACCCCGCGACCCGTGCCGCCCGAGCTCTATGGCGACCTGTTCGGAGTGTATAGTCCAACCACTGTGGGCGCGAATTCAAGAAGTCGTGCCGACAGGCTGCGGAAGCTGGGCTGGCGTCCGACAGAGAAGGGGGTCTTGGAGTCATTGCGTGACGACGAGGTGCCCGTCCTGTTGAAGGAAACCGGTCCGTTCAATGGGTACACGGGCCTCGCGTCTTCGGGGACACATGCGCTGAAGAGTTTGGAATAGTTTGGAATAGCCTGTGGAAGAAGTCGAAGTCGTGGGGATCTGCATAGAACATTGTCAGAATGGAATGGGGTGCCTTGCCACTTGAACTGGGTTGGATAACCTCATATACGGACCAACAGCTGATTGTGACGCTTATCACCTCTATCATTTGAGAGCTGTCGGAGGATAGCAGGACCGTGGACACTGTGAGAGACAAGTTTATCAGACAGACCATGTTCTTCAGGTCTGTAGTCGAAGTAGTAGCCATGGTGGTTGTGATAAGTACGAAAGTCATTGCCAGGGCGTTAATTAACTTTCTGTCGCGGTCTTTTCCGACACCAGTAGTCTATCCAGTTAGGAATACCTTCAAAGCTAGGCTTCATATCAATCCGACGATCGAGGAGATATTTCTCTCTGGTGATTGTTGTATCATGTCTCTGCTGCTTTCGTCACCTCAGCGTCTCTCAAATTGAGCATCAGTCGCCATGTTGGCAAGGCTGCTGCTGCGAGAATTGGACCGACAGAGTCTCCTCCACTGCACTCTCAGTATCATCCTGTTCATCAACATCGGCATATTCATTTTAACCTGTATCAGACATATCTACGTGACCGGAAAGTTTCCAAAGCACTTGCAACGGGCAGGTATACACAGCACCAGCAACCTCGCCGACCAATTCGACGCCAAGTATGGCCAGGACCAAGAAGGCACCACGAAAAGACCGATTGTGATCAAAGCACTGTACATCCACCCCATCAAGTCCTGCGCCCCTATCGAGCTGGAGCGGGCGCAACTCGTCAAGACAGGCTTTGCATATGACAGGTGTTTTGCGCTGGCGGTCGAAGTGAAGAAGGACGAGTGGCAGTTCATCAGTCAACGGACCAAACCTCAAATGTCGCTCGTTAAGCAGCAGCTGTGGTTTCCAGGGCCGGGCAGTAAACGAAACGACATGCTCGTCGAATCAGGGGGCTGTCTCACCGTGAGCTTCCCTGACCCGGATCCCCCCAATATTCCCCAGCGATTAAAAGCCATGTTGGAGACATGGTCATTGTCTGCAAAGCCCGAGGTCCACTTCACGGTGCCACTACTCCCAACGGCTGAACATATCAGACAAATGAAGATCCCGATGAGGCCCTTCACAATCCATAGCCGCCAGGCAGTGGGGCTTGATCTCGGCCAGCTCCCTGGTGTAGCGGGCGCGATACCCAAGCTGAAGAGGTTTCTCCATATACCTGAGCGCCAGAGCCTGTCCCTGATGAGGTGCACACCGGACACTCTGGTGCGTACAACCAGAAACCTAGCTCCACTAGATCACATTGGCACCCCTGCCATGCATGGCTACACTGACCAGCAACCCGTCCACATCATCAATTTGTCTTCGGTGCACTCGGTCTCAAAGCTTCTCCCGCCAGAGAACCAGCCGCTCAGCGCGCTCCGATTCCGCGCAAACATCTATTTGACCGGCACCCCTGCATTCTCCGAGGAAACGTGGAAGAGGTACCAGATTTTGCCAAAGACCGTAACCTCTCGAGCATCTACAAGGGCGGCTAGCACTTTATCCGTAGTGTGCCGGACGTCGCGCTGCACCATGCCCAACGTCGATCCGAACACAGGGATCTTCGAGCACGACAATTCACGTCCGGATCGGAAGAAAGGAGTGCCGCAACCTAGTACGACGTTGATCGAGCATCGTACGGTCGAAGATGGGAACCCTGCCGCGCTGGGATACCTAGGGATGCATTGCGTGCCCGAGGATTCATGTCTCCAGGAGGCGCGCGATCGCGGCAGCGAGCTGTTTGTCGAGGTCGGCGACGAGATTGAGGTCCTGGAAACGGGGTCTCATCTTTACGGGTCTACTGGGAATGACTATTGAAGTGAGATATGGTCGACGCTCCCGAACATGTCTCCAAAACACAGGCTTCGCTCGAGGATGATGGCTACCTTGAGTCTTTAAGGGGCCGGCCCCGTACATGATAGTTAGATGTTTCGTTCGCTAATAATCTGGGTAGAGGAAGAAGAAGAGACGAAGGGGAAAGTCCACGACAGAAATCATGAGATTTCCCCACAGAGATTTTTCCGTCTCGGAGCACACGGCGGGGGAGACAAATCATCCAATCAAGAGTCGTAAAATTAATGCAAGGCTGTGCTAGTCCAGAGCTAGCACCAACACAGTCTAGACCCGCCAAGACATGAAAATAATCATCCTCCGAAGCTCTGAAACCGGTGCCTCTCCGTGACTCAGTCTCACAAAACCCACAGGTCCCGTATCTTGAATGTGCCATCATGCCTCTGGCCAACGGGACGGCGAAGGAAGTACGAGTCAGCCTCCTCGGGAAAGAGAGCATCATCATCAATTTCGGGTTGTGGCGGGACTACGTCGCCCCTGATCTGCTGTCGAACTTGGAGTCATCGACGTATGTTTTGATTACCGACACTAATCTGGGATCGCTCTACACCCAATCCTTTCGAGAGGCCTTTGAAAATGCAGCCCGTCAAACGGGGAAATCGGCACGGTTGTTGATCCATCAGATTCCACCTGGTGAGAGCTCAAAATCTCGACAGACAAAAGACGACATTGAAGACTGGCTGCTCAGTCAAAGTCCACCATGTGGTCGAGACACGGTTATCATTGCCTTGGGGGGTGGCGTTGTGGGCGACCTGACGGGCTTTGTTGCCGCCACTTATATGCGCGGAGTGAGATTTGTGCAGGTACCAACAACCTTACTCGCCATGGTCGACTCTTCGATCGGTGGTAAAACTGCGATCGACACACCTCTCGGCAAGAACCTTGTCGGTGCCATCTGGCAGCCACAGAGGATATACATTGACCTCGACTTTCTCGGGACTCTGCCTCGACGAGAGCTGATAAATGGGATGGCCGAGGTCATCAAAACCGCTGCGATCTCAGATGAAGCAGAATTCATCGAGCTGGAGCGTCATGCTGACCGAATCATGGCCGCCGTGAATGCCGATATCAGCCAAGGGGCTGCTAGGTTCAAGGACGTAGAGGCAATCATGATCAGGATCATTTCTGCCTCGGCCAAGTTCAAAGCCCACGTCGTCACCATCGACGAGAGAGAGACCGGTCTGCGAAATTTGTTGAATTTTGGACACTCGATCGGCCACGCCATGGAAGCTTTCCTGACTCCTCAAGTGCTACACGGTGAATGCGTCGCGATCGGCATGATCAAGGAAGCCGAGCTTGCTCGCTACTTGGGTGTGCTTAGTGGAGTTGCAGTCGGCCGTCTGCAAAAGTGTCTGACAACGTACGGCTTGCCAACTCGACTGGACGATGAAAAGGTGCGCAGGCTGTCCGGAGGTAAGGTCTGTACAGTCGATGGTATGCTCAAGAAGATGGGCGTCGACAAGAAGAACGATGGTGCCAAGAAGAAGGTGGTCCTTCTCTCAGCAATAGGTCGCACATATGAACAAAAAGCCAGTGTTGTCTCAGACTCCGATTTGCGTGTGGTGCTTTCTCCGAGCATCGAAGTGGCGCCCGGTGTACCCAAAGACTTGAATGTTGTCTGTACGCCACCGGGCTCGAAGAGCATCTCTAACCGAGCACTTGTCCTTGCTGCTCTGGGTCGCGGAACATGCCGCATCAAAAATCTGTTGACTTCAGCAGACACAGAAGTGATGCTGGAGGCATTGACTCGACTTGGGGCTGCTACGTTCTCCTGGGAAGAAGATGGAGAAGTCCTCGTCGTGAATGGGAACGGTGGTCGGCTTGAGGCCACACAACATGAGCTCTATTTGGGCAACGCGGGCACGGCCGCCAGATTCTTGACGTCGGTCGTAACCTTGACACGGCAAAGCCATGTGGCATCTACAGTTCTCACTGGCAATGCCCGAATGAAGCAGAGACCCATCGGAGACCTTGTAGATGCATTGAGGCAAAACGGTGCCGGCATCGACTACATGGAGAACGCTGGGAGCCTTCCACTGAATATTGCAGCCTCGGCTGGTTTCAACGGCGGCGAAATCAAATTAGCAGCAAAGGTTTCGTCACAATACGTCTCTTCTCTGCTGATGTGTGCTCCTTATGCAAAGAATCCTGTTACACTCAGGCTCGTGGGCGGAAAGCCGGTTTCGCAACCCTACATCGACATGACTATTGCGATGATGGCTTCTTTTGGCGTTGCTGTGCAAAAATCGAAGACAGAAGAACACACATATCATATTCCGCAAGGCGTCTACAAGAACCCAGACAAATACGTGGTCGAAAGCGATGCAAGTTCTGCGACGTATCCACTTGCAATTGCCGCGATAACAGGAACAACATGCACGATCCCAAACATCGGCTCGGCGTCTCTCCAAGGCGATTCGGCATTTGCTACCGACGTGCTGAGACCCATGGGGTGTGAAGTGAAACAGACGCCTTCTTCAACCACCGTGACTGGTCCCCGTGACGGCAGACTTACCCCACTCACAAACATCGACATGGAGCCCATGACCGACGCTTTCTTGACTGCTTCTGTTCTGGCGGCCGTGGCTCAAGGAGGCAAATCCAACAAAACACGCATATATGGCATTGCAAACCAGAGGGTGAAAGAGTGCAACCGCATTCAGGCGATGGAGGATGAGTTGGCAAAGTTCGGTGTTACATGTCGACAATTTGACGACGGCATCGAAGTCGACGGGATCGACCGTACCAGATTAAGACGTCCGGAAGGAGGTGTCTATTGCTACGACGACCATCGAGTCGCCATGAGCTTTAGTGTTCTCGCGCTGGCGGCCCCTCAGTCCACCCTTATTCTCGAGAAAGAATGCACAGGCAAAACTTGGCCGGGATGGTGGGACACTTTGGCACGACAATTTAATGTCAAGCTTGAAGGTGTCGAGCTACAAGAGAACAGCGAACATGCCAGAGGGAAGATATTGGATAGAAGTGCAGCCTCGATTTTCATCATCGGCATGAGAGGTGCTGGCAAGACCACCTCCGGGCGCTGGGCAGCAAGATCACTCGGCAAGAAATTGGTTGATTTGGACACCGAACTGGAGAAACGTGAAGGCAAGTCGATCCCGGAGATTATCAAGGGACACGGCTGGGAACATTTCCGTCAACGTGAGTTGGAGCTCCTCAAATCCGTCATGAAGGAGATGCCAAACGACTACGTCTTTGCCTGCGGTGGCGGCATCGTTGAAACTCAAGAAGCGCGTAATCTATTGATTGAATGGCGCGAGAAGAAAGGCCACGTTCTCTTGGTACAACGGGACATTGGCGAAGTGATGGGCTTTCTACAGGTCGACAAAACAAGACCAGCATACGTCGAAGACATGATGGGCGTCTGGCTGCGCCGGAAACCCTGGTACGAGCAATGCAGCAATCTGTTGTATTACAGCCAAAGCATCCCCAACGAGCAAATGTCCGAAGCCGCCGAAGATTTCGATCGCTTTTTGCAGATGGTCACTGGCAAAGTCGACGCTCTGTCCACGTTCAAACAGAAACCAGAGACATTCTTTGCAGCTCTGACCTTCCCGGACTTGCGGCCTCATTTGAAACTCCTCCCTGAAGTCTGCCTGGGCTCTGATGCGGTAGAACTGCGCGTTGACTTGCTCAAAGATCCCAACTCAGACAGCGCCATTCCCTCCGCGGAATATGTGACTGCACAACTCTCCTTGCTCCGCGCAGCTGTTCCTCTCCCCGTTGTTTTCACCATCCGCACGAAATCCCAAGGGGGGAGATTCCCCGATGATGCTCAAGCAGAGTATCTACACCTGTGTACCCTCGCTATCCGTATGGGCAGCGAATTCTTGGACTTGGAAGTGGCATCATTCCCCGAGTCCGTCCTCTCGCCGATTTTCAACTTCAAGAACAAGTCTAGCACGCGAATCATTGCTTCCCATCATGACCCACAGGGGACGTTATCATGGTCGAAGCCCGGTTCCTGGATCGCCGTTTACAACAAATGCCTGCAGTACGGCGACATCGTCAAACTGATCGGGATCGCCGACAATCTGGACGACAACTTCGCGCTGCGACGCTTCAAGCAGTGGTCGAAATCCCAGCACCCGGACCTGCCTCTGATTGCGATAAACATGGGCCGCACAGGACAGATTTCGCGGATCTTGAACGGATTCATGACGCCGGTCTCTCACCCGGCGCTCCCGTTCAAAGCGGCACCGGGCCAACTCTCAGCGAGCGAGATTCGGCAAGGACTGACCCTAGTGGGCGAGATTGTACCAAAGAAATTCTACCTGTTCGGATCACCGATTGGCGCGAGTAAATCGCCGGCATTGCACAACACGCTATTCAAGGAGACCGGGTTACCACACGTCTACTCGTTATGCGAGACGACCGACCTGGCGGTGATCAAGGAAAAAATCCGCGCCGAGGACTTTGGAGGAGCGAGTGTGACCATCCCCCTCAAGTTGGATGTCATGCCTCTTCTGGACGACGTGGACGCATCTGCTCGTCTCATCGGGGCAGTGAACACCATCGTCCCCGTCCACAACCCGGTCTCAGGCAAGAACACCCTGGTCGGATACAACACAGACTATCTGGGTATGATGGATTGCCTGCGCGCAGCGGGCGCCTCTGCCGCGCTAGGTGAAGGTGAGCAGTCCGGCCTCGTCGTGGGTGGAGGCGGTACAGCGCGCGCGGCCATCCACACACTGCACGCGATGGGGTACAAGCCGATCTACCTGGTCGGGAGAAACCAGGGCAAGATGGCAGAGCTGGCCAAGACGTTCCCGCCGACGTATGACCTCGTGTTACTTGACACTGGCGCCGCGGCCGGGAAAACAACAAAATCGACGATGCTGGAGCAGCAGATGCCGACCGTGCCTGTCGTCGCGATCGCCACCATCCCGGCCGACAAACCCGTCGACCCGGCCCTGGCGTCAACGCTGCAAAGTATCTTTTCGCGGTCCGCGCAACTCGCGACCTCGACCGCGCCCCAGGGCCAAGGCACCTCGGCCCCGACGCGCACGCTGCTCGAGCTGGCGTACAAGCCCGTCCACACGGCCGTGATGCAGATGGCCGAGCAGGTCGGTGGGTGGAAGACGGTGCAGGGGCTCGAGACTCTGGTCACGCAGGGCCTGTGGCAGTTTGAGTTTTGGACGGGGATCCGGGTGAGGGGGTTGGGAGGGAGAATTAGTCGGGTGAGTTTATCTAAAGGATTTCGTTATTACTAGGTTGCGTTGTATGGCACCATGCTTTGCCTGGCTTCGCGTCGCCTCGCCTTGCTTTACATTGGATTGTTCCTGACTAACCCTCTATTCACAATAGGATGTTGTCCTCGGACCAACCGCCTGAGCTGAGCTGAGATCAGCCCGGCTAGTTGATTTCGCTACATTTCATTTCTTCTTTCTTCTCGCGCACACTTGTACAATGTTGCCAAAAGACGATTCAAAAGTACGTTGGATATGGGTGTGCAATAGTGCCGGAATTTCCCAAGGTTTCCAAAAGAAAATTGAAAAATGTACCGCCGAGGACTTGAAAAATCCGCTAATAGAGATAGAGGGAGGAGATTCTTTCTTTTGTACCGAGTATGGTCAGCCCTCGCCCTCTTCGTCGAGGCGGCTCTCTAACTCGACCGACTATACATTCATCACGTCGCTTGTTCAGCGTTTGCTTTGTGGGGGTGGCGAAGGTGGGGAGAGAGAAAGAGAGAGGGAGGAAGGAAGGGAGGGAGAGGGGAATCAAAAGAGGGAGTTCAGAATTTAGAAGAATAATAACAAAACTTTTCAATAAATTCCAAATACCGTCCGTCTGTCCGTGCATGTTCCACAGGAGAATACAGCTCGACAGTTTGGGTGTAGACAGGCAGACAAGTAGAGCAAAGGTTCCCTCGAGCCCCTGTGCGGCACCGTACTTATTGGCAGTGATCCCCCGTACAAAAACTGCGCCCTTTGGATGGTCTTTTTTATTTTTTGAAACCAACTCGGACTTTGTATGAGTCAAGGGACTAAAACTGGCCTGTCCAACGAAAATGAAGCCAACTACGTTGCATCTACGGTCAGAACGTAAAGTCTATCTATCTGTCTAACCACGCGCGTTCGCTGATGTTCTTCTAGTTGGAAAGCAGCGCGAGCGCAGGTTAGTCTAATCTCTTCGAGTCACGTCCGCCGCGGGGCCTTCAGACACAGATCCAGGACTGTCTGTCCAAGTCGCATGGTCCACCTGGCATAGCAACTCAAGACGTTGCGCCTCAGCACGATTCAACCCTCTTCATAGAGCAGTCGCTGACACTGGAGGTAGAGCCGCGCTGACTCCGACCACCACAAAAGCCCTCATCAATGCAGGATACCAAGTTAATGTTGAGCGGAGCCCTCAAAGAATCTTCGACGACGAGGAATACGAAAGGGTTGGAGCCACATTAGTACCAGAGAATACGTGGCGGGATGCGCCAAAGGACAACATCATCATTGGTCTCAAGGAGCTGCCAGTCGAGACATGTGAGTTTTTCATGGACAAAAGATATTGTCGCATTGGCAGCTGATGTCGCTAAAGTCCCCCTTGAGCATGTACATGTCCAATTCGCCCACTGTTATAAGCAACAGGCCGGATGGGAAAAGGTTCTCGCCAGATTCGTCCGAGGAAATGGTGTGCTCTTGGACCTCGAATTTTTGACCGACGCGAACGGAAGGAGAGTAGCAGTATGTAACATGTCCTCTGTCAGTGATTCTGCCTGGATGTCAAGTCTGAAATCGAATAGGCATTTGGCTATCACGCTGGGTTTGCTGGGTACGTCTCCTTCATATCGTCTTTCCCCTTGTCTCAAGGTGCAATACTGCCTGGGTGGCACTCCACTTGGACAGTGTTTCGATACCCCTTCTACTTCTTCAGAGAGTAATTGCTAATCGTTTGGATTGAACAGTGCTGCTTTAGCAGTCATAAACTGGTAAATCTCCCCTATGGACTCCCAAACTTGCTTTTTTTGAACGTACTGTGGGTGCCGAGAAGACTATCTGAGTTATATTGCAACAACAAAACAACTTCCCCGGCACCCCCAATGCTTTGCTTAAATAGCCAGGTCTGACCCAACGAGCATTTTAGGGCATGGCAAATCAACCATCCAGACCAGCCACTTCCATCTGTGTCATCATATCCCAACGTCGACGCCTTGATCACCGACGTCAAGAAGGCTCTCGCACAAGGAGCTGAGAAGACGGGCAAGGCACCAAGAGTGCTTATTATTGGAGCTTTAGGGCGCTGTGGCAGTGGTGCAGTTGACCTGTGCTCGAGAGCTGGTATCCCAACCGAGAACGTCCTTCGGTGGGATATGGCAGAGACAGGTAATCAGTCGTCAGAGTTTAAGTGAAATTGAGGTGGCTAACAGACGCAAATAGCCAAGGGTGGCCCCTTTCCAGAGATCGTCGAGAGCGACATCTTCATCAACTGCATTTACCTCAACACGAAGATCCCCAACTTTGTCGACATGCCATCGCTCGACACGCCGAGCCGCAAGCTGTCCGTTGTCTGTGACGTTTCCGCAGACACGACAAATCCCAATAACCCGATCCCCATCTACACGGTCGCAACCACATTCGACAAACCAACCGTTCCTGTCGAGGTCAAGGGCAAGCCGGCGCTCAGCGTTATCAGCATTGATCATTTGCCGAGTTTGTTGCCCCGAGAGGCCAGCGAGGCCTTCAGCAACGATCTGTTGCCCCATTTACTGGAGCTCAAGAACTGGAGGAGTAATCCCGTGTGGGCCGGCGCGGAGAAACTGATGCGAGAAAAGGCTTCCACTTTACCAAAGAGCGAGTTATTATAAAACTTGAAAAGACATGAGATTTTTTTTTTTTCGCTAGCGGATTCTCCGTCGATAAAAATGTTGAAAAAGTTTGGCCCGGTTTTCGAACCGCTTGCTTGGTGCGTATGTATCGAGTATATCGAGTAAAGGCGAGGAAGGGAATTCCTTTCATTTGAATGCCATTCATTGGACGCGCTTACACTGCAGGGTCTTTGTCACTTTCGTCTGGGGTTTGATCCGACAAACACCATCCATCCAGCCAGCCAGCCAGCCATCCATCCATGAATTGTTCAGCAGGAGACAACTCGCTCGCGGTGCTGGAGATACATAGCAATTGGTAAAAGCAGCGAGCGAGCGAGCGAGCGAGCGAAGACGGGCCCAGTCAAAGTTTGACTTCGGCTCGAGCTCGAGCTCTCTACCGCCTTGGCCGCGTGCATTGGACAAGGAACATGCGATACTAGGTAGTCGCCAGGCCAGGCGTTTCTTGCGTTGGTTGAAGCGGCGGGCGAGCCTCACTGAGGGTCGTGCCTCAGGGCCCAAAGATAGAAATTAGAGGGGTGGGTAGTCGAGATTCCGACGTCGAACTTGTGCCTATTATTTCCAAGGCTGAAAAATCAAAATCATACAGTACATTTATCTCTATCGCCCATAAAACACTTTTTTATTCTACTGTCCCTGTCCCTGTGCCCGCCGCTGTTCTTCCACTTGTCTCTGCAGCGCCGCTGCGATCGCCGGGTTACTGGCCCATGCTCCGGAGAGGTAATTCTGCGGTCCGCCCTGGTACTGGCCCAAGTGCTGCTGCTGGTGGTGCTGCGCCTGGTGAGGGGCGAAATTGCCACCAGGGAACAAGGGCGGTGGAGGCATGCCCGGTGGAGCGACGAATGGTGCAAAGTTGGTCGGTGGTTGAAAGCCCTGGCCAAAATTGAACGAGACATTCGGGAGAGGAGTGATGGGTGAAGGCGTCATTGGTGGGTATGTTATGTTTTGCGGTGTTATGGAAGGCGTCGTCGGGACGTTGAGACTAGGCAAGGGTGCGGTGGACGATGGGTTGTACCCATTTTGATGGTTGCTGTGGGATGCGTTATACTGACCGAACGGAGGCTCTCGAGGCTGCTGAGGCTGGTGCTGATTGAAACCTCCCCGTCCACGCTGCGGCCGGAATCCTCCTCGACCCCCTCGCCCGTGACCGTAGCCTCTCCCTCGCCCACCCGACTCCCCTCCTCTGAAATGTGAAGTTTGCGGAGGCGGTGGAAGTGGATGCGTCATACCGCGTTCCCGGAACGCCTCTTGAGGCTGCTCGCCTTTGGCGACCATCTCTGCGAGACCAGGCGGTCTTTGCAATGGCGTATAGCCGTCGTCGCCTGCATCTGGCACCGGGGCATCGTCATAGTTCATTTCCAGGGAGCCATTGCCGTAGGCGGAGCCATCACCGGGGTTGCGGTGACGATGGTCGGTATGATGACCTCCTCTGCCCCCGCCACGATGCGACCCTCTAGAAAACTTCGAGTTGCCACGGCCCCTGCCTGGCTCCAGCGACCTCCCCTGCCTCTTGGCTTTCATCTGGCGCTTGTGCTCGGCCTCGGCCTCGTCATCCGAGAACTCCATCTCGTCCTCACCAACTTCCTCATCGTGGAAATTCGACGCGTCACTTCCCTTGACACCCTTCAGGGGTTGGGTGAAGACAAACGTGGAATGTTGAGGGACGTAGAAGACCGTGGTGCCAGTTTCGGAAACCCCGGCGCTTTTGATATCGTCCTCATTGGTGAACCGAATCGTGTATCTGGGTTCCTCGACTCTTCCAATCAAGTCGGCAACCACTCCAATCACCGATCGGTCCTTGAGACAAATCAAGGATCCAGGTTCCAAGACTTGATATTCTCCCGAAGTATGGGCCTTCACAACGACCGTACTCTCGACCACGAATTCAACGTTGCCCAGTTCTTCAATCTTCATATCTTCTGTGACAGTAATGTTCGGTTTGGGTATGACTTCTTCCACACGTTCATTTGCCGTCCGGAGTGGACCTCCCTCTTTTCTGTCTCGGGGTCCTCCTCCTTCGTCATCCGAACCTGCATCACCTTGCATGAGTATTCTTGCCGTCTCCTCGGGGTCCAGCATGGCGTAGTCGCCGTCAGCATCCTCGTCGCTGTCTTCCTCCGACGACGTATCCTCAGAGGTGTCGGAGTCGGAGTCTGAAGAGGACTCGTAGGGTGATGAATCGATTTCCCACTCGGCACCCTCCGCACCTGGTTGGGGTTCATCGGCGCCGTCAGGGAAGGTTGTATCTGTTGAGTTGAGACCGACGACGGTCGGTGTATCCGCAGCATTTCCCACAGTGGGTATCGAGACATTGGCGTCTGGTTCAACGTGCGTAACGCTGCCTTGTTGCGCATCATGATTTTCTGTCACGTCCATTGTCTCAACATCGCCCGCGCCAGTAGCATCCTGTGCAGGCTCCTGAGTTGTAGTGGCTGGTTCCGTTGTATTTGCCTGCGGAACATGTCGTCCATCTTCAACCTTGTTATGTTCTCCGTCGATTAGCATAGGCTGGGTGTCACTGGCTTCTCCAGAAGGGTGCGAGGAACGTCTTGCGGTGGCAGCGGCCTCGGCCTCGACTTGCAGCATCAACGCATCTAGAAGAGAATTCGACGGATGTTGGGTGGCATGGTCTTCACTCTTATCCAAACGGCAAGATGTTGTCTCTGGCTCGGCCTGTGATTCTGGTGCTGACTCTGCCACGGGAACGCTCTGCTCGGCAGCGGGCTGCTCGTTGACGGTACCATTTTGGTCGGTTGGGGATGTCGACTGGAGAGGATCGAGGTTACTTCTGGTTTCTTCTGGAGAGCCTGTCCTCTGACGCTTAGCAGGAGATGTTGGAAAGTCTTCGGCGTCCATGCTTCAGTGATAGACTGGGACTGGGCCGTGAACTGTTGTTCTGGTATTTATGGAAGGACGATTAATCGCGTCCCAAAAAAAAGTTTCTGTGAATGCGGAGAAATTCAAGAGGGAAAATTGGCTGCGGCTGGTGGCCACTCGGAACAATTCCTCGCCCACTTGTCCCGTTTCACTTCCACTCAATCCTCTTCAATACATAAGTTATGGTCTTGCAGTTGCGGTGAGTTGTTAAAGGATGGTCTTCATTCCTCCTTGGTTATGAGCTCTACAAAACCTGTCAATCCTGCACGTCATTTTTAAGCATCAACGTGAGGCGTCGCTTTTCTCACACTCTGCTACTGAGACTGCTACAAGTCAATGGCCAACGAAGCGCGATTCCGACCAGACAGCATCGCTCTATCAAACCTCTCTTCACAGGCCCCTCTTCCCAATGGAATTGTTAACATCGGTAGCCCTCTGTCATCTTGCTCTCTCCCAGAAGATGATGTACCCTTCCTGACAGAGGAAACTGCAACGGAAAACTCAGCAAACGATGAGTTGTCCCCTGGACTTGCTCGACGGCTCTATATTTCCCACTTTCTATCAACGTGGAATTTCCGGGGATTCGAGTTCGGCGCTGTTTTGTTCCTAGCCAACGTCTTTCCCAACACACTGCTGCCTTTGTCTATCTACGCTCTAGTCCGGTCTCTGGCCGCGATTGCCTTTGCGCCATTAGTCGGACGGTACATCGATACCGGCTCACGTCTCCAGGTTGTTCGCAATTCGATCGTCTACCAGCGAGGAGCCGTCGTTCTTTCATGCGGCGTCTTTTATATCATGCTCTGGCAAAGGCCACACCTCCAAACGGTCAATCTTTACACACTTCTCGCCTTGGGTACTATCCTGGCTTGTGTCGAAAAGCTTTGTGCAATCATGAACACTGTGTCTGTCGAAAGAGATTGGGTCGTGGTCATTGCTGGTGACAACGAAGCGATACTCCGAACACTCAATTCCCAGATGCGTCGCATCGACCTTTTCTGTAAACTCTGCAGTCCTCTGCTCATCGCATCATTGGAAAGTTATGACACAAAAGTCGCCATTGTCGTAATGGGCAGTGTCAACGCCGTCTCTACCATCGCAGAATATTGCTTCATTGAAAGGGTATATGCGGCGGTCCCGAAACTTGTGCGCGGCTGTACACCTCCCATCAGGAACCATGGGAGCGGTGATGACCTGGAACAAGAATCGGCGTCCGTTCCACATGATGTTGTTAGACTATCATTGTGGCGGAATTTGAACATCTACACGTCTCAGGGAGCTTTCCTGCCCTCCCTCTCACTGTCCATCCTGTACCTAACGGTCTTGTCCTTTTCCGGGCAAATGGTTACGTATCTTCTGGCCAGTGGGTATACTTCGACCATTATTGCGGTGATTCGTTTGATATCAACTGGGTGTGAGATGTCGGCCACTTGGATGGCACCGTCCGTCATGGGTTTGATTGGGCCCATTAGATCCGGCCTCTGGTTCCTCAACTTCCAGATGGTCTGTCTGGCCATCGCTCTCGGTTTCTTCTGGATGGCGGGGTCGCCAGTATGGGCGGCTTCTGGACTGATCGCCGGCACGATCCTTAGCCGCGTTGGCCTTTGGGGATTTGAGCTATCGGCACAAGTCATTATTCAAGAGCAGGTCGAACCAGAATTCCGTGGGTCCTTCTCGACAACCGAATCCTCGATTCAAAATATCTTTGAGCTCTGCGCATATGCCTCGACCATTGTATTTCCCCAGCCGACCAGCTTCAAATGGCCTGCCACTATGTCCGTTGCAGCCGTTTACACTGCCGGAGCCCTTTACGCCAGTTTTGTTAGACGCAGACGCGGTCATTTGGTCCACGTTTCAAGATGCCTGGAAGGCAGAAAACATTCGACTCTAGAATCAGGAAGGATCTATCGACGTTGCAGGTCAGATATCGGATAGCCCAGGAGGTAAATCAGCAAATGAGACAGGCATCTATCTATGTCTCTTGTGGTTCATGTCCGCAATCGACATTGCAGATCCAGACACATTTGCATTGCGACCAGTCAAGTAAACCCCCCGGACCTTGCCGCGACTTCACAATAGTTGGTATATACCCATGCTTCCAGAGCCTTAGGCCGGTATCCATATCTATGCGATGCACGTAAGCCACTCCGAGATCTCGCTCAACATGTCGACTGCTCGCCACTACGGAGGCTCTAGATAGTACCTCAGCTTCCCGCCGACCAACGCCCACATTCGGTACTTGTTGATTTGGATTATGCGGAGAACATCTTGGGCAGCATCAGCCCCACATGTTGCTGCCACAGCATCCAGCTTGTCTCTGGTTGCCTTGAATCGACACCGCCGACACGAGAATTCCTTGGTCGAGAAACAACTGTCAGTTTCCTATGCAGAGGCACAGATTCTCTCGGGGGGGCACGAGGGATCGAATGACGCACATCATCCTGTCAGGGTCCATGAGAGCACATAGTTAACTTTGGGCCTCCTCGGCCTCCCAGATGTCAGACTGTGCAGCCCGCAAAGAGGAGTGGTGCATCCAATGGCCGAGGTCTTCCACTTTCCTCAAACAAAGGACACGACCGTAATCCATTTGTATAAGAGATTCGAGGATCCCCATTACCCCATGCTCGCCCAAACAACTTCATCCGGCCTCGGTTGGTTTCCTTCTGTTCCTAACACCTGTGTCTATCCTTTTGATCTGGGTTTCAAGCATCGTCTCGTTGCAAGATGGCAGGCTATGACACGATCCCGCAAAATGCTGAGTTGAAGGTGGATAGATTCACCTTGTCGATCCCTGACCAGCAACTGTCTGATTTCAAAGACCTGTTGCGACTCTCCAAACTAGCCCCACGCACATACGAGAACTTGCACACCGATGATGGCGAGTTTGGTGTCAGTTATTATTGGATGAAGAAGGCGAAAGACTATTGGCTGAACCAATATGACTGGTAGGTCCTCATTCAGCGGAACGAGCTATGTACCACAACGACCAGAGACACTGAAGCCCTTGACCTAGGCGTGAGATTGAAAAGTACAACAACTCGTTTCCGAATTTCATCGCCCACATCAAGGATGACGACGGCGAGGATTTCCGCATCCACTTCGTAGGTCTCTTTTCCAAGAAGCAAAATGCCGTTCCGCTCCTCTATATGCACGGTTGGCCCGGGAGCCATCTTGAACACCTCGAGATCATGGACCTGTACCGCAACAAATATTCACCAGAAGAGCTGCCTTACCATGTCATTGCTCCCTCGCTGCCAGGATGGACCCTCAGTTCCGGGCCTCCCTTGACCAAGAACTTTACCACCGAAGATATTGCTCGAATCATGAACAAATTGATGGTAGGTTTGGGATTTGGGAGTGGCTATATATGTCAAGGCGGCGACATTGGTTCTTTCACGGCCAAGGTTATGGCAGGAACATATGATGAGTGCAAAGGTGAGCCAAACATATTGAGCCCATATCCGATCGATCTTCTTGGCATATATCTAACTTGTCATCAATAGGTGTACATTGTGAGTGTGATGCTTGCGCCCCCGTAAGTCCCCAGCTGATGACTTTCCAGACAACTTCGCCGTGTCTAGCGTGCCGCCAGAGAACGTGGATGAAAGTCAAATCACCGAGTCCGAGAGGCATGCCATGGAGACACGAATGAAGGCATTCAACACGACCGGAAATGCCTATGCGCGAGAACACGGCACTCGACCGGCGACGATTGGGTTTGTGCTGGCTTCCAGCCCCCTTGCCCAATTAGCATGGTAAGCAAGTCCCAACATAACTTGGAAGCGTCCAAAATATCGGCGGTCTACGCATCTGACGGTCAAATACACTAACTCCCGACATTTGACAGGATCGGCGAGAAATTCATCGAATGGACCGACGAGACACCCCCTCTCAAGAAGATTCTCGACTCCGTCAGTTTGTACTGGTTCACCGAGTCATTCCCACGCTGCATCTACTGCTACCGCGAGGTATGAGTCTGCCTGCCTGCCATGATGCCAGTGATCTCTCAGTTCTGACCGCTCTCGAAACAGTTCTCCCTCCCTGGTGGCCCGGGACTCCCGCACGGAAACCCGAAATACAGAAACGACAAGCCGACCGCATACTCGTGGTTCCCGAAGGAGCTGGCGCCGGTGCCGAAGGCGTGGGTGCTCGCACAGGGCCACAACCTCGTGCTCTTCCGACAACACGAATCGGTGAGTTTGGCTTTGTTTTTCTCAAGGTTTGCCCAATACATCCCCACGCGATCACTTTGTGTCGTATACATGAGAGCTGTACCGCAAACCATCCTCCGCCCACTCATTGGGTATTGGTTTATTTACATGCAAGTCACACGGGACTAACCACCGAGTAACCTCTTATTTCACAGGGCGGCCACTTCGCGGCAATGGAGAAGCCAAAGGAAATGCTCGAGGACATGGAGGAGTTTATCCAGAAGATCGGCTGGCCTGTGAAGAAGTGACGGAAAGGAAACCTACTCGTTGTGCCGTGCAGAGATGGTGGTCGGGCCAGTAGCGGCGGAGGACTAATGAGGTACTCGATTCTGTGCTTACGTTGATTTACTACCTCGCATATCGAGTCATGAAACGTCGGCTACCTCCGGGATAACGGGAACAGAAAAGTCAAGGCCTGTGTTTACAGTCACTGATTGACTGCCGAAGGGATAATGGATCAGGGTTTCTGCTGATGGGATGACTGCAGGACGGACGATCCAGAGACCAGATAACACACAGCATCAATCAGAACCAACTTGAGTGATACTCTAGAACGACATGACTAGCCCTTTATCAGTGTTTTCTAGCGCAATAAGTAGTAGTGCTGTAAGGATCGATCCCACGCCATGTTCTGTTACGATAGTCAAAGCTGTAAAGGACCGCTCTCAATCCCAATCTCACTGGTATGGCCTGGCCTAGCCTGGCCTAGCCTGGCCTAACAAAACACGCACTGCTCGTCCCGACCAAGCGAGGCTTTGACATCGTGCCAAATCTCCGCACACGGTACCTCGCACTCACTACCCAGCCAGAGGAACCGGGCGAGCATGTCCTTGACAGTCGTCATCTCCCAGGGAACTTCCTCCTTTTTGACACTCTCGGCAGCGCTGACGTGTTGAACGAGGAACTCGACGAACCAGTCGTAGAGAAAGGTGCTCTTCACGGACCACGCAGTCATGACCGCGGTCCAGAGGAGGAGAGGACGATAGGTCTGATCGGGGTGCAAACACAAGTCTGGAGTCGTGGCGTGTTGCAGACATCGCTTGACCCGCTCGGCGTACGGAATCGTCACATCGACATTGTCGTGCAGGTTGGGCAGGAGGACCGTGACCTGGAAGACAAAGGCGCATAGGCGACAGAGCTCGTAGGCCGCGAGTGCTCGACGTTGTGTTTGTACGAGGGCTGGGTTCTTAGCAGGGTGGACCGAGCTTGACGACGATGAAAACAGCTCCTCCGACAGGTCCGGCAGGGTCAGCAGCTCGTGCTGATTCAGGTTTCGTGCAAAGATGATCATCCTGATCGGGGGAGCTTCACGACGGTCGCCGCGTTGGTAGCTGTCGAAAGCGATAATCAGATCGCGCATGTCGTGTAGAACATGCAGCATTTTGAGGGCTGGCGGCAGGTCCAGATCTGCGAGAAAGTCGAAGCCGGTGGCCAGATTGGGGCATCTCTGAGATGCGAGACTTCCGGGGTGGCTGGTGGGCCAGGAGCTGATGGCCGACGAAGAGGGCATGAATAGCGGAAAGGAGGGCTTCCTCTGAAACATGATCGATGTGTGGATATCGAAGCTTCAATTCCCCCCAATCAGCATATGATAGTTCGGTGACTCTGTTGGTGTTTAAGACTCACGAAGCAAGGGCAAAGGCAAGCCCGGGGAGTCGGATCGTATGTAATCCGCCTTTCATCTTGACGATCTCGACCACAGCCCTCATGTGTCGCCATTCGTACTCTTGGCTGGAGTAGAACTGGCCATCTTGCTGGGCCGACATTGTTCGTTTCTCGCGCTTTTCTGCCGCCGTCACCTTCTCTCCGTAGCCGACGATTGCCAACATGGCCATGGCGAAGATGACCTCGTCGGTTAGGGCTGACGCTTGAGACTGGAGGGCTTCTCTGAGCGACTTGATCGCTTCCAATTTGCTTTTCAGCCGCAAGACCGCGCTCTTTGAATTGTCCACCGTTGGAGATTGGTGGAAAGCCTTGTGTGCGGCACCGGTATAGACGAGGGTATGAAAGCACAATGGGGAGCGGATCGCAGTGTCCATGACTGACTTTTTCGCCGCGAGCAGAGATCCTGGCCGGTCATCGGCGGCAAAGAGGGACCACTGGTACGAGACGGCTGAAAATCGCAGTCAGGTCTCATTGAATCGTCGCGCGAAGTAAGATCTCAATATGGCGCAACTTGGGGACAATACAAAGCGCTGAGCGGAAAGACGGACTGACCATGGTCAAGCATTTCATGCACCATCTGAGGCTGGTCCGGCAGACAATAGGCGTTGAACGGGTCAAGTCTGCCGGCCCCTAGTACGGTGCTCGGATCGGGAATCGGAGGTTTGGATCTCATTTGCCCATGGCTGCTTGATTCGGGGAACGATGCTTGCACAACCCTTGTAACAGTCTCTTTCATGCCCTTACCTGCAGAGGGTCGTTGGCCGCGAAGGCCAGGCGTCTTGAGGGACTTGGCCTTGCGGTGGTAGACCCTTGCGGCATGCTGTTGCGGGGACTCCTCTGCTGTCTCGTCAATGTCATGAGAATCCGTCACCGGGTTATACGGTAGGAAAAGGAGGCGCATAATTGCTCTCAAGATCAATGAGGTTCAATCTGTTCTGGATACCAGCTGAGTGGCTTATGGTCGACCGACAAGGTATGAGACTCTCAAAGGTTCTCACAAACGAGAGATCAGAGCAGTATCATCACCCCATTTTCGACAGTACTTTTCATTCGAGTCAGACCTGGCTGTCCTGATTAGCAGGTGTGGGAGGCTATGCCACTGGTGAAGACACCCTTTAACGCGTGTTTGGAGACACTCGAGGCTTTGTCAAATTCGTCAGTCAGATAAAGTTGGAGTTTGACTGGGAAACCCCTCGGCATGAGATCTGGGGTTCTGGGCATCTCGGCAGAATGATTCTCAAGTCAAATACGAGGTACTGAAAACATTATTTGAACAAGAAGCAAGCAAACTGCGGCTGGCTGAGACAAACTGAGCGAGCTGCTCGATTGGGACTAGTCGATATATTATTATTACAGGGGCTATCCCCAAAATAGCCATAATCTTGGCATATATCTTGGCATATCTGTCTCCTTTGCCCGACCAACTACTTTTCTGAGAAAACCGAGCGACCTAACCGTCAAATATAGGGAAATGGACCCGAGCTTGGAGGACTTCAAGAGACGGAAAGATCCTATTAGATCTCCAAAAGGGTAAGAACGCCATAACTCCCTTCCAATCCAGCACTGACGCTCCGAAGAGCGACAGGTCAGCAAACTCCCCGGCCAGCTCCGACCAAGTTCTTCCTGCCGCTGAACATCGCCTTTTACGTCTGCTTTGCTTCACACCTTGTAGCAGCGCTGTATGCACCAATTCAGGACTGTGATGAGACCTTCAACTACTGGGAACCCTTGCACTACCTAAACCATGGCTACGGCCTCCAGACATGGGAGTACTCTCCAGAATTCAGCATTCGGAGCTGGGCATATATCGGCCTACATGCCCTTCCCGCAAAGCTCGCCGGCGTCTTTGGTGGGTCGAAGATGTTCGAGTTCTATTCCCTCCGTGTCATGCTGGCATTTGTCTGCGCGGCAACTGAAGTCCGTCTTTACTCGGCCATATCTCGAACCATCAATCCGAGGGTCGGGGTGATTTACCTTATGATTGTTGCCTTCAGCCCCGGATTCTTCTATGCCTCTGCTGCATTTTTGCCATCTAGCTTTGCCATGTACACATCCGCCTTAGGTCTGACCTCTTTTATGGACTGGCATGGAGGATCTAAAACTGCGGCCGGCATCATGTGGTTTGGAATCGGCGCTCTACTTGGGTGGCCATTCTCGGGAGCCCTGATTGTTCCATTCGTCGTTGAAGAATGGCTCATGGCGTTGATAGGACAACAAGGTCTGTTCGAGACGTTCAGGCGGTATCTGGACGGTGTTGTACGGTGCTTGGTGGTTCTGGCCCTTCAAATCAGCATCGACACGTTCTTTTACCACAAGATCGTGGTGGTGCCCTGGCTTATCGTTGCCTACAATGTCTTTGGCGGCAAGGATCGCGGTCCTGACATATTCGGAACGGAACCATGGGACTACTACCTAAGGAATCTGCTGCTCAACTTCAATATGTGGTTTATCCTTGCTGCGATTTCAGGACCACTCGTCTTGTTCCAGTCCATCATCCTGAACCAATACCCCACCAAACAAACGCTGCTCAGGACGCTGACCTTTCTCTCCCCATTCTATGTGTGGCTGGTCATTTTCACCATTCAGCCCCACAAGGAGGAAAGATTCATGTTTCCTGCGTACCCCTTCCTCGCTTTGAATGCCGCCATCGCATTCCACTCCCTTTTGGCGTGGATCGGATCGACGGACTCGTTCATCTTTGGTAAAATCCCGGCAAAACTAAAACTAGCGGTCATCTTACCCATTGTGCTTCTGGGCATTAATACCGGGCTGTTGCGTATCGTGGGGACGCTGACCGCATATCGGGCTCCATTACAGATATACGACAGTCTCAAAGCATCGAACCTGACCCAGGAAGACAACACAGTCTGCTTCGGCAAGGATTGGTATCGCTTTCCAACCTCGCATTTTCTGCCTAACGATACCCATGCGAAGTTTGTCAAAAGTGAATTCGACGGTCTGCTACCTGGAGAGTTTCACGAGGGCAAGACTGGGTTTGGTTTCTTCCCGGGAACCTGGTTGGTGCCGCCTGGGATGAATGATCGAAATGAGAAAGATCCTGCAAAGTGTGTCGATGTCCAGTACTGCACGTTCTTGGTCGATTCGTACATGCCGGGCATGGAAGCCACCGAGCACGAGCCATTATATGTTCTGGACGAGGATCATTGGGAAAAGATCTCATGCGCACCATTTTTGGATGCGTCAAGGACTGGGACTCTTGCTAGGACGATCTGGATTCCCGAATCACCAGTCATACCACCCCGGTATCGTCGACATTGGGGTGAACACTGCCTGCTGCGGCGAAGAGAGGTATAAATATAGAGACCATGACAAGAAGCGGTACAATTCTGGTATTAATACAGGCAGTCATGCTCGAATACTTGCCTGCGACATTCCAGTTCCAGCAGATCCACGGCCAAGTCCGCGAACCTGGAAATCATGAGGTCGCGGTGGCTTGCCGCACTCCAAACGCCGTCCCTGGGGACAAAGTGCGCCATTCCGAAAGAGGCATATTTGTCCAGTATCGACGATGCGAAGTGATTGGACAGCACCAACCACAGGTCTTGAAATCAGTGGTTATGATAAGAATCCAACTGGACGGCAGATACCCATGCGATATCAGCACCCGTACGTCTAAAGGTCTGGCGTTGTCTGGGGGGCCGGTCAGGAATAGCTTCTGGCCTCTCGGCGGATCAGCACGTCGAATCCAGACATCGATTCCATTCCAAAAGTTCATATACCCTGCCCGAGCATTTGGATTTTGTTTTGAGGGTTTGGAGTCTTCCCTTTCGCTTGCTTGAATCTACAGCGCCAGCCCTCGTTCCGCAAGCCACCGCCATGGAGTCGGAAACACTCAGACACAAGATCTCCGACCTCATCGCTAGGTCACAGCCGTACATTGAGCAAGCGAATGCCCATATCCAGCCATACGTGGAACAAGCCAATGGCCACTTTCAAAAATCCAAACACCATTGCTCTTCGATGTTCAAATCAGCCCAATCAGAGTTGCACGCTTTGTCACAAAAGCCCCATTTCCAAGAAGTCCTCTATGGCCTGACCTTGTTCGTGTTCCTCGCCTTTGCAATCAGCCGTTTCGTCTCTTCCCGCCGCTCTCGGTACCCTACATCTCGCCCATCAACCCCGCCGACACCTCTCCTCGAAAAGGCCACTCATACCAAGGGGCCCAATGCCGCCCAGGCCCGAAAACCAGGGACGTGGATTCCGTCCGACTTTCAACGGCCCAAACCACGAGCATACGAGAACTGGTCCATCGAGCACACCAAACCTCTGCCTTACCGGCCGTTTCGCTACGGACCCAAGTACTTCGTGACCATGGGTCTCCGTAACGTGAAATGGGACAACTGGATCGAGCTGGACAACCACTTCCCACGGTTCCACGCGGACAAGGCGCGCCGAATCAAGGAACGCGGGCACAAGTGCTGCAGGACGGCGCCCGAGGCGTATCCCGCGGCGTTGGAACTCTTGGAGGAATTCCGCTCGTACTTGCCGGACCGCTACCCAACACTGTACCAGCGGACGGAAAAGGGGATAAAGAACCTGTGGTCGGGCGAGGAACTGGACACGACGTCGCGGCCGCTGCCAGAGGACCCGATGCAGACGGCGGCGCGCATGGTGCAGGACGACCTGGCGATCATGCTCGAGGGCGAGGACGGGCAATACTACCTGCTCGCGGGGGCGGTGCTGCTGGCGGGCTTCTGGCGGCTAGAGGACAAGTACCGGATGCCGCTGTCGGAGATCCACACGAGCGGGGACGTGCCGCAGTTCAAGGAGAAGCTGGAGAAGGGGATGATGAACTTCTTCCGGCGACTCAAGCCCGAGGAGCTGGTCGCGCGCAACAACTACTTCCTGCAGGTCGACGACGACCTGGCCTGGTCGTACTCGATCGGCAGCGAGGACAGCCCCTCGATCAGCTGGAACACGGCCGAGAAGAACCGCGCCGTCGAGCACCACTACTTCCGCTCCGAGCGGCAGACGCTGCGCCGCCTCCCGCGCTCCGGCGGCGTCGTCTTCACCATCCGCACCTACTTCCACCCGATCACCGAGATCGCCGAGGAAGACTACGTCCCCGGTCGCCTGGCCAGCGCCGTCCGCAGCTGGGGCGACGACGTCTCCCGCTACAAGGGCAAGGAAAAGTACGAGGCCGTCCTGCTCGAGTTCCTCGACCGGAAGCACCAGGAGCAGCTGGACCGGGGGCTCAAGCTGGACGAGGAGGACGAGAGGAGGAGTTATCCTTGGTGATGGCGACCCACATACCTTGAATGGATATTATATACATATACATTCCTCTCTCTCGATATGAATATATACATAACACGTGTTGAGGTTCGTTTCTGCATGCTGTCCCTCGAAAAAGAAAAGGAATTGACGATACCGAGTTGAATGAATGTCGTCTCGTCGGAAAGAAACCATGCATTGCATATACTGTAGTCTGGTGTGTCCGTAAGTGCACACACACATACCAGATTTGGACCAGCGGGTAGAGTTCCTGGACACCTTCTCCACCAGTGATCACCTCCTACCAGCGCAAGGCTGGAAAAGAGCTGCTCATTGCTCAAACCATAACGGCGCCGCCTATCCTATCGACTCGTCCAGTTTTCTGAGAAGGAGGAATGCACTGTCGAGATATACGCTGTAACCTCTTCTCTCGTTATCAATCACTTGTTACACCCGACTTCTCCTGCCCCTGCTTTCCTCTCCCGGCTCTCCACCCTCGAGCTCCTCCTTCAGCCGCCTACGTTCCCTCGCCTCCCTGACCATGTTCTCATCCCTCTGTCTGATCCAGGCGCATTCGTCCCGAAACTCGCAGACGCGACATTTCCACGCATCGACGACCTCGACGCCGCGCGGCTCCCGCTCTCCCTTCCAGAAAGACAGGGACGAGTAGAGAGAAGACGTGAGGAACGAGGGGTTGAAGAGGATGGATTTGCTGCCCAGCATGTGCGAGTGAACTTCCGCAGTGCTATTCGCGTTTTCACTGCGGTGTTTGTAATTGGTGGAGATGTAACGTGCCGTAAGGATGGGGGAGAGTCGTGTCGGCTGAGACGGCGGCGCAGGGAGGGCGGATAGGGAGGATGGGGGTGGGACATCAGGATCTTGACTTGTGTCAAAGGAGTTGGTCACGCGTGGAACAGACCCCGGCGTCGAACTCGACGGGATAATGAACGTCGATCGGAACTGCTCCATCATAAAATCCCACAGACTAGCAAGGGTGTTGTGCTGGAGAAGGACATCCATAGAGTCCTGCGTTGACGGCGTCGGTTCCTCCCTGACATGGTCACTCTGTTGTGATAATTCAAAGACTTCTTGGTTCAAACCGCCAATCTGCGCGATGAACCCGTCCGAGAATGTCTCGTGTATGTCAAACTTGTATCTCTCTGCCAGTTGAGAGAGGGAGAACTGTCCCTGTGCCATGTTTTCCAGCATGTGGTGGTACAGATGTAGTTGGACTAGGGTCGGCCGAATAGCGGACCCTGTCGGTAAAGTGGGAGTGCCTCGTGTCTTGACATCGATGATATAGACCTTCCTCTCGTCATTCTGCTCTGACTTGCGCATCCTCCGGGCAGTAGGACTGCCACTGGCTTTTTGGGTGATATCGGCTTCGTCCCCCTTCAGAGCCTGTGACAGAGACTGACCTTCATCCCGGATCTCGTTTGTGACAAGGTAGTCCCTTATACTGGCCTGGTATTCTGGTAGCGGAGGTTCTGTATTCTTCTTTTCTAGCAGATTTCGACTCATCTCCTCGAGCTTGGGGTCAGGACACTCGTAAGTCAACTCGTCAATGACTCCGTTGACGATCTGTCCGCCTATTGATCCCCAGACCTCCAACTCGCGCGTCATTCCTTGTTCCCTGAGTGTTTTCAACCCTTGGATGATGTTCCATATTCGAAGACCCCAACTATCTTCTCTTTTCGTAATCTCCACGGGAACCGTGGCGTGTATCTCGTCTTCCAGCGCTTGGTGGACAGCACTACCCTGTTTCATTGCCGGTGTCCTCCTTTTTCGCCCGTGTTTCGTCAAGACATAGTAATATTGTAGCTCGCACCATGCGGGAGATATTAGATCGGTGACGGAGAGGGCTTTCATGGGAGGTTTGCGGAACCGTTCCAGTGGGGAACGAGCGTCTGACTCGGGAGGTTGCTGCTCCTGCTGAGCATCTTGTTTGGGTTGCGTGCGTCGTGGAGATGTCCCTCTTCCCGTTCTCACATCCTCTTCAGCGACAGGAGACAGTCTTTGCGAAGCTGGGTGCTGGTCAGCTTGTCAGCGGCCAAAAGTATTGGGGGGTAGTTTTGTACAGAACTGACTGCTTTGGTGGCATACGTTCTGGACAGGGACACTGGTAACTGAGCGAGGCTCAAGTTCCCATTGATGCGTAGCTTCGAGGCCAGACACCTTAGGCAGACGAATACCTCGAGGTGCTTCATAGTCTTCGATATCTGTCACGACCAGGGGCTCGATTTCCTGCTCCGGCCTCGATTTGCCTGCGGCCTCGAGGAGGAGTCGGTCAATGATCTCGAGCGCTTCAAGATCTTCCCCAAAGTCGCTGTACTCGTCCGTGTCCTCATCATTCGGTGGCGAGCCTGGCCCGGTCCTCGTGTTTACCAGATCGAATTGCATCAATACATTGTGACGTTGGGTCGACATTGTCGGGGTTTGAATGGGGCCTGGAAGCAGGTTTGTAGCCGTCATGATTCATTAACCACCAGCGACGACTCGGACAACGTGAAGGCAAAGCTGCAAACTTGTCCCGTCCCATCTTCAAATCTTAACATGACAGCCGTCTGCCTCGATATATTACTTGTTTGTTCCAACTTCAGGCCGCTTCATGTCGAAGGCCCGTCTGCCTAGCAGCGTCCTCGGAGGCGCGCTTTGGGGCTGCTCCCCACGCGTCGCGGGGCTAGACACGACACCCAATCGATAGGTTATTGGCATAGTTTTATTCTGTATTCTATGATCTAGCCCGCCATTGCTGCCTGTACGCTCTCTATCCTGGAACACGGCCTGACCAATGCACCAATGCCACAGATATTTCCGCGATAGAATGGCATCCGTGAAACGAGCTAGCCAGCCTTCCCCTGGACACAGCAGATGTCTTCTTTCCAATAGATGCTCTGCAGGCTGCTCCGAGTCATTCAAGCGCCGAACTGTACACCTGGACCATCCGTGTTCACTTCGTCAACATGCTCTCCTTCAGCACTGGCCTGCTCAGCGTATCAATCTGCGCTTCAATCTTCTCTTCCGTCCGGTTGAGAAAACTCAGATAGCACTGCCACGCAACGGCAAAGATCCCGGAGAACATGAAGCGGTATTGAGGCGGAACAAAGGCAAAAGAGAAGGCGGTCACCGCAGGCCATAATTTCAGAGAATTGAGCATGCTGATTGGCACCGCAGCTTGAATGCGCATAATGATGCCCATCGTGTGCTCGCCGGTCAGCAGGGCTTGCATGCCGAAAAAGTATGTGTTGAATACAGGAGTGAAAACAACTTGGTTTACAGCAACCTTTGTCGCGATGGAAGCGATTTTCGAGGGGTAGTTGAAACTCTGGCCCAGGAAGAGGAACCTGAACATCTCTGCTGTTAGCGCTCGCGTCTCCCTTGTTTTTCACCTTACATGCTCTGCTGGCGACCAACTGACGGTGTCTGGCCGTCAGGGCTGAATTTCATACCATTTGTAACCCGGTATCGCCGCGAGGGCTCCAATCGTCAACATCCTCAGCGTCCGCCATGGGTTGTACGGTTCCCCTCCTATGTCTTGCGCCAGAATATCACCGCAAAGGTAGGTTGTCAGGGTCGTGCATAGTTGCACAGTATAAGGCCTCTTCAACTGGGTGCGGTGGAACCATTGAAAGAATGTAGAAACCGGTCCCAGACGGTGATACCACAGTTGGATCGGGATATCGACGGGGTCGACGGGCTTCGCAGTCTCGCCGACGGGAACTTGATGAAGCGAGTGAGGAGGGATTGTATTTTGTGACGTTGGTCGAGGGCTCGTTGTGTCTTTCACAGGGCCAGAATTGGTTGAGTGCGACGAGTTTCTCTGCGCATGATGGTTGAGTCGGGCTCTCGCGCCCGACACTCGCACCCGAAACGACGTCGATCTGGCACTAGATTTGAGCGCTGCCCAATGCAAAGGGTGCATTATTGACGAAATGCCATTATGGATAGAATTGTCAGCCGTCCGACCAGGAATATTTCTCTCTGCAAACACAACTGCAAAACTAAATTCCTCTACTGAAGGGCAAATTTTGCCGTGGTCGCCTTGGGGCCCACTGGTTGCGTGCCCGGATGACACCCGCCTGCAGCCCCCCGATGCAAGCCAAAATAGGCGCTCGTACCCCTGGATCGTCGCCTGGTGAGCCCCAAGCAGATAGCTTGCAGCAAACTCGGATCTCGAACGCCCCATGCCAGCTCGCAACAGGCAGAACAGCAAAAATCAAAATGTCCTGAGATGGGAAATTGAAATTACAAGTTTGTTTTCGTGTTAACCTGAATTGCATTCAGATTCTATCTGGTTGATGCAGCGCGTTCTGCTGGTTCCATGTCATAGTCATGATGACTGGTATGATGCTGCGTGATGTACAAGCACGAGCAGAAGCAGAAGACGCCAGAAGTCCCCGTAACCACCCGTGATCAATGTTGTAAAAACCAATACAAGCCCCTATGAATTCATTCCGTTTCGCCTTGTGTCAACTCATGAAACCCCCCGTACTCAAATCATGACCATGATCAACGCTCCCAACCTGCCAGGTGACTATCGATTGAGATGTTGCAAGTTTCAACCCATCATCTAGGATCGCTCACCACGGAGACGGCGGGCAAGTTGGATGTCCTTGGATTGGATGGTGACACGCTTGGCGTGGATGGCGCACAGGTTGGTGTCCTCAAAGAGAGAGACGAGGTAAGCCTCAACGGACTCTTGGAGAGCGCCGATGGCGGATGACTGGAAGCGAAGATCGGACTTGAAGTCTTGAGCGATCTCACGGACCAAACGTTGGAAGGGAAGTTTGCTGTTCATGTTATTAGCTGATGTTTCTTCCAAAGCAGCAGTGACGATGACATACCGGATAAGCAACTCAGTGGACTTCTGGTAACGACGGATCTCACGGAGAGCGACGGTACCAGGCTTGTATCTGTGAGGCTTCTTGACACCTCCAGTGCTGGGTGCGGACTTGCGAGCTGCCTTGGAGGCGAGCTGCTTTCTTGGGGCCTTGCCACCTAGAGATCGAGTCAGCGATGATTTGGTGGCGATGAGATGAAAGCACTTACCAGTGGACTTGCGGGCAGTTTGCTTGGTACGAGCCATTGCGATGGATGGATTTGATGATGAATTGAAAGTGTTGTTGATGGAATGGAAGATTTGCGGAAAACTGGAGATGATGAGTGAGGCTGGATGGGGAAGAAAAGCTAAGTGGACAAGGTGGGTGGGAGCGAGGTATTTGTAGTGAGGAAGGGTTGAAAGGCAGACGCTTGGCGTGATCTGATGTGCGGTTGTGGGATGATTTCACCAACACGGAGCCAAATGACTCAAGGGCAGCGGCGGCAAGTGATTGCAGACCAAAAAACAAAGTGATCAGATCAGGGCTGCCAAAACCCCCATGATTCTGCTGGCAATTTTGCTGGTGATTCAGAACTCTGCCAAAATTGGCGTCTGATCCCGCCGCTTGGCATACCACATCAAGATCTGGACCATGGCCCTGCACCACTGCACACCCCCGCAATCACGCTCAACACTGGATAGTAATTGATGCATTTTGGATAAACTTGATCGCTAGGTGATACTGTCACGACCTATCTGAAAGATCAATTGATTCATGTGGCTGTGGTTGAGAGATCAGTCAATCAGTACCGCAGCAAGGTCAAGTGGGCGGGTGAGTGCAGTTCTCAGATCTGAATTCTGATTGGTTGTGATCCGAACTGCGCCGGGTTGATCTCAAGGGTGCGCAACAGGCACTGCCGGGGTGCATAAGTCTCCCCCCACCCGTCGCCTTTTCCAACCAAGTCTTACTCTCTCATCTCATCCATTCAACCATCGCAGCCTTCACAGCAATCTTCTTGCAACAACTCATACCACACCTTCCATTCTCTTAAACAACTTCATCCCTTCATCAAAATGACTGGACGTGGCAAAGGCGGCAAGGGCCTCGGCAAGGGTGGTGCTAAACGCCACCGAAAGATTCTTCGTGACAACATCCAAGGTATCACCAAGCCCGCTATTCGACGTCTCGCCCGTCGTGGTGGTGTCAAGCGTATCTCAGCCATGATCTACGAAGAGACCCGTGGTGTCCTCAAGACCTTCCTGGAAGGTGTTATCCGTGATGCTGTCACATACACTGAACAGTGAGTACTTCCTGTGAAGCATTCGATATCAACTTTGTACTAACAATCTTGCAGCGCCAAACGAAAGACTGTCACCTCATTGGATGTTGTCTACGCCCTCAAGAGACAAGGCCGCACTCTCTACGGTTCGTCAATCTTGCGTCTTCTACTCTTAGGCAATTGCTAATTGATATTCAGGCTTCGGTGGTTAAACACTTCACCAGTCATACTCTTGCTTATTACGACATCTTGCCTCGGGTTTTCGTGTCTGTCACGGTTCATGGCACGTCACCCGATCCTTTTCTTTGAGTTTCGGAGTGGTTGGGCATTCACATGGGTTTTTGATCAATGGGGTTGTGCAAGGGTCATGGTTATGATGGGATGGCAAATCAATCAGTGCTGCCTTCAGTGCAATGATGTATCATACAGGCACAATACGAGCAGCCTGCTTCGGCGTTGACAGATGGGCTGAGCCGCGACATAAGCATCAGCACCCAGAAATGAAATAAAGACTTCAAATAATTGTGCTCCGAGTATTCCAGTCGCTGTTTTTGTTCTGGTCTTTCGTCGCGTCGCGTTCAGGCGCGTGGTTATCGTGATTCATTGATGATTTCCGACCGATCTCGCCGGGGATTCCGGTGTCGCGAGTTCAAGGACTTTGAACATTCGAAAGCTCTTCTGACCTTAGGCTGTTAGGGTATTTCGATCTAGGCAGCAGTCATCCTTTTGAAAAGTTCGGCTCTCTACAGTATGTCTTCGATTATTCGATTCGGTGTTACTGGTTTATTTGTAAATGGTATTCACATAGGTGACTCAATTGAGAGCCCCTCCATATTTTATGTAATGAGTTGCCTCTTTCCACGATGGGCTGCTCAACGCACCATCTCTTGCGCGTCACTGGGGGAGTCACCAGCCGAGACTTGAAGATCAGTGTCTTTCGAAGCCTGGGTAAGTAGGTCTAGTGAAGCGGCTTGACAGACGTGGCGGTTGGTTGTCGCGGCAATCTGCCCTATTTGCCCCTTTCACGGACTCGTCGTTGGCGGAGGCACATCTGTGGCCTGGCTGACTCATCTTGAGTATGGAAATGTTGATGGCGCTGAGCAGAGCTGGCACATGTGTTCACCTGGGGCTTGGATACTCGTTGCCTGCGCATTTCTCGTTTCGAGGATCAATGCTTCTGCCAGGAACCCGGATACAAGTTCGCCCTTGAATGAATGTCAGCCAGGGGCTTTTGTCTCGTATACATCCTAGGAGGCACCAGGCGCCCACCATGGTCAGGAGGATTTGAGCTTCAATATCTTTGTTGGGGCTGGTTGTACTCGGCGGCGTTTTTGTCGCGCACCTCCACGAATAGATCCATTCCGGCGTTGTAACTATATTATTCCACTTCTGCGTACGTTCACACCCTCCCGTTCGATCTCCAAGCTCGCAGAGTCCTCGTGTTTTCTTGGAGCCCTGCTGTCATTAACCCGTTACTGCGATCTTCGCGGAGACTTGTGCGACTGTTGGGCACCTGCGGGTCCATGACCTTCATGACTTTGGCATTCGGCGGAATGTCACTCTGGGTTTCAAAGCCTGCCCTTAGATGGCTTTTGCCAGTTGCCAGCGCAAGAACACATGATAATCAAATACGAGCGAGACCACTTTCATAGCATCGAGAAGTATTGTGAGGGTGTCTTGGTGAGGTGTGTGGTGTTGGCGTTGGAACATGTGAGCGTCACCGAGTTTATTTTCTCGATTTGGAAAATTAAATTCTACCAAAAGTCCAAGCAACGTTAGCCCACACCATCCACATATTCACAGCCTCAACACACCCCAAAGGTATCCTAGACCAGGAGAAAGTGCACCTCGATAAGCTGTGAAAAATCCAAATGACAGAGACAGATTGTATCCAAATACCCGCAGGGGAAAGTCCAGCTGCAACGCCCCGCGTTTCTCTCGTCCAGCCCGTCACGTCCAACGCACCCTAGACCCAGGCTGGTAAAGTCCGCAGTCTCTCACTCACTACGATGGACGAACCTCCGAATCACGGGATTCTGGTGCATGGCCAATGGTGCACCGAAGAGAGTATCTGTCGCATGGCCAGTTTACCCACGTCGACGGCGGGTTGTGGCAACAGCCTTTTGCAAGGCGGCGAACACTATACTCCTGCAGACTAGACTCTGCCACCTACAATTGCGGGGGTGGCAAGCGTCCACTTCTTCCGGGATACACTGGGGTCTCGGCAGAAGACGTACAGTTCGACGTTACATGGGAGCATGGTGCAGAAGGGTGTTGATAAAGATCAACCCAGTGACGAATACGTCGTCCTTCAAGTTGGCGCAGGAAAAGGAGCAGTTTGCTCAAGGTCATAAGGACTTCTCCCTTCATCAGGTGAAAATTGCGATGCGCTTTCAAGGATCCCCAAACGGCCGAGAATGATAGCGGGTCATTCCAAACCCAACCACACGATAGGTACTTCAACAAACTGCCTGTACAGTCGCCCCTTGAGAACTTCCCAGGTCGCGGTCCGGTATCGAGGCCTCGATACAACGCAAACCAGGCGATGCGGACACAATACCTGACTACCGAGGAAGGCTGGTGTTGTTCCTAAGACAAGGAAGCCACCAGCTCCACGAGCGAGCTGACTAGACCATGCCAGCTGCCGATATACCCAGACGCCAGCCAATGCTGCGAGCCTGTCACCAGCACTACAAAATCGAGGCACACAGGACGCTCGCTGTTGCTGGAGCGGTGAGTGACAATGCAGGATGTGTTCAGCTAAGGTTCGGCAGGACTTTTCGGATGTTTCATCACCAGGAGGGTATGGCAGGTTTGTTTAGGGTATGGATGACTCGTCCTTGTAGAACACAGCTAGTGTCTTTCAAGGAGTATACTGCTGATCCTGGCAAAATTACATTTCACCTTCCTCTTTAGCGACAACCCAGGACTTCCATGGAACCGTACGAGCTGCGGTGTTCAGTGATACTGCCGCATGGATGAACTGGCGGCTTCTGGGGAAGAGCCCTGTGTTCGTATCCATCAGCTTACGCGGATCACCAATGATCTCGAAGACGACTCGCTGCAGTGCGTCGACGAGAAATGCATCTGCGAAGAGAAAACTGAGAAGGCTGGCGGGTGTACTTTCCCCAAACGGCATGCCTTACCCAACCCACCGGACGACGGAAAACCACAACAAAAATATACGAGGATCTTTCAGGTAGACCTGGGTTATTGCGGGGGATTCCGCCACGTGGGTCGGAAGCCTTGTGGAGGGCCAAGATGTGCCACATTTCCGCAGCATATTCAGCTGTGTTGTCTGTGAGAGGATCTACGCTGCTAGAGGCACCAGAGGTGACAAATGATGCTCAGCCATTTTCCTCGGAAGAAGCAGCAAATGTGGCGGTGCGGGTCCTTGGTGGTCGATCACAGCTCCACAAGCGGACAAGCAGCTGAACCCAGGTCGCTGGACAAATGCTATTCGGTCGCTTGTAGGGTCACCAGCCACACCAATACATTCTGCATGTCCGAGAAACCTGCGGTGTCTCAACCGACACATGGCATTTACATTACCAAATGGGTCAACGGGAACGCCGACAGGTGACACAAAAGCCCAGACTGATAATCTACAAGAACGGTAATAATGGCAGATTGATATTGTGGCTTGGCCAGAGGACAGATCAACGAAGCTTTCCACTGAAATTCTCTGAAGATCCAGCCAACCATTGGCAGGATGGGTAAAAGCCTTGCCCAAGAAGGGAAAAATGAGCGGCATATGCCTTCCCCATGCAGGTTAGGGTGGTGAGAATCTTGCACGAGCCCAGCCTGACATGGCCCTTATTGGCTTTGGCCCGATGCCAGCCGAGCATTGCCCTCAGCACCAATCAGGCTGCTTAGTTCAGCCAACAGAGTTTTCATTGCAGCTGCTCGATCGGAATCTGGACCGTAGGACCGCAGGACAGCCGGAACCGCGACACGCTTAGACGCAAGTCGACCCCATTCCTAGGGTTCCAGCCTTACCCAACGCTCCAGCCAAATGCGATGCAACGGCACCTCGGCACGTTCCTGCATTTAGACGAGAAAAATCGAAGTTCTAGAAGGAATACCCAACATGGATCCCATTCGGCCGGAAAGCCCCGCCCAGGACTCAGGAGAGCGAGGGCGTGTCTCAACCACTGTCTCAAAGAGGGCGATGAGATGCCGCGTTGCAATTGCCGATCCTAGCTGAATACCGCAAAGAGAAGAACCCCGGAGAAGAAACTTCACCAGTCAGAGGAGAGTGCTACCTCGTATACGGACTACATGCAACATGCAATACATGCGAGCTGGTCGGGTTATTTCAATTAGGCTGATACCCATTCGGCATCCCCTGGTTGTGCTGAGCGGGCGCGGGCCCAGGCTGTCGGATTTTCAGATTGGTCGTCTTTTGACATTACCAAGGAAGCGGAATTTGGAAGCAAGATATGGTTATTCAGATGGGGGTTGCGGGTCCTTGCTAACGTAAGGACACGTACAGAGTATATCGTGTGGACAGGAATTTGTGCACAGGCTTATGCAGGTGAACAAGGGTTGACTAAGGTCAGTTCAGTGGAGGTGGTGTGAGGGAACAACTCAAACCCCGGCGACCGGCGGGCATCGAGAGAACTTGAGGATCCGAGGGGATTTGGTCGTACGAAGGGGAACGGCTGGGATCGGCTTACAGCAGCAAGAGCAAAAACCGAGCAGCCTGGATGATTCTCGGGATCGCTCGGGCTGTCGTCAGCGGGTGCCAGCCATTGGCCAGATCGCAACGAGATCCAAGCACAGCCACAGCAAATCCCTCATCGATTGGGTTCTGGTCAAGTCGCCAAGTCACGCAGTCTGGCCGATCATGACCGCGGCTCTGATTTACGGGTAGCAAGGAAAGGGCCTGGTGAACCCTACGTGGCCTACTTTTCAGATTCTTCCAGGCCTGGATGCGAGCATAGGGTTCATCCGACGGTGCAATACGTGGACGTGAAGGCTCAGTGCGGTGCGAGAGAGTCGAGTCTCGCAAGCAAACCACTATCTTACGATCTCGAACGGGCGGAAAAAGGCTGTGCGTGACCTGGGAGAGATCTTGAGACGTGTAATCTACCTGCCTGAAGCGGCAAGCGGCTTATGCCTAGAATTGTCACTATGGGCATCAGCTGGGTGCATTTCTCATGCTGCTTGACTACTCAGAATCAGGCATGTGCAGGTTGCAAGCACCCGAAAGTCACTCTTCCGGTGCCCTTTCCATGAGGTCTGTTGGGGGTCACTAGGGGGGTGTCAGGCCCGGAGAAAAAAAGGGCTGCAGCCCAAGGCCATGACACAGGCCTTACCCGTAGATTACAGCTAACGGAAGCACCACCAATCGCCTACAACGATTTACCGAGCCAGGCCTTGGAAGAACCTCACGCTGCTTAACACCTTTGGGGGTAGGCCCATCACGCCCATCCCCCTCTACCACTTGTCGGGTCCACCCCCAGCAGGGTCCGTCCGAGTCGCTCAAGTGCTCATCCTAGTCTTGGGTTAAACTCTCGCAGTCACCGCAAGCCGGTAATCCCTGTCATCACGACGTCACCTTCTCTCCCCCTCCAAACAAGCAACCATCACCACACACCACTCAGCGCTACCCTTACATTTTCTCCCCTGCAGTTTCCGCTACCCTTCGTCTCTTCCGGCCGACGTCGCTTTTTTTCCTCAACATACACTAGACGTAACCTCAGCAGCACAAGGACTGCTCTCTTTTTTTCCACAATTGCCCTATTCGTATGCCGCTGGGGAACTGGGCCAGCAAATCTTATTTCCTGGTTCCCGAAAGAAACCAAAAGCCATATTTGACTATTGCTATTCCGCTCACATCACCGATACCTCCGCTTCCCATCTTCCCCTTCCATCCTCTTCGACATTGCTCTGTCGTCAGCCCTTGGACAATCTTCCCAGTGGCCGGATACTCAAATATCCTGCCTGCATATAGATTTCGCCACTTCGGTCTTCCATACCTTTTCCTATTCCTCCTGCCAAAGTCCACGTACCTTACGCCGAATTCTACCCAGATTCGATACCCACTCTGTACATTACCAATCTGTGAACAATTCTCGCACCCACGACTATACAACTGATACAAGATCCTCGATTTTGAGACTCGCCTTCTCATCTTCGCCTCCTACACAATACACCACTATCTTCAGAACGACCTTGATGCAATCATCGACGTCGCTATCTCAGAGCCCTACGATTCGCATTCAGAAATCGAGTCCTACGCCGACCCCATCATCACAAGCGCCCATGCTGGCTCAGAGTACCCTAGTGGGTGGATGGAACGACGGGTATAACAGCCCAGGGGGTTACCTGAGTGCGCTGCCTAAGAATTTTCAAGACCAACGATTCCATAAAAGAGATTCGTCGGGGTCATCTGTAACCTCGCTGGGTCCGCCTTCGCCGCTCAACCAGAACAATATATACCCACATATTGTCGCCACATCTGACTCGAGTTTTCCACCTACCTACGATTTTGACTACACTCAAACTCCACACACGGCAAAGTCAGATTCTGCCATGATGTACCCCTCGAACTTCGCTGCCGTCGATATGAGGAGGATACACTCGACAGGCGCCGACGAGCGTGCGTCATATGCTCTCTCTGCGCCGCAGTCGGTCTCGACAATGAGTCACAACTCTCCTGCGACGCCGCATACTACTTATGAACCTGAGTACGACGAGAAAAATGTTTATGGTGAGGAGAACTCTGGCGAGGACGAGATGCTGTTCGATTACTTACAATTCGACCCAGGCTACACCAATGCGTACCAGCAGTCATTGCAAGATGTCTTTCCCGACCAGCATTTTACCAACCCCATGGCCGCCTACTCACAGGCGCAACCAAACATGCAGCAGAGAATGGCCGTCAACGCCCACAGGCAGAATATGATGGCCGACAGGCTGCAGGCTGCACAACAAGACCACCTGAGAACAGACTCGCCAACATCAAATCCTCGCGACAAGTCGCCCTTCCGGCAAAATTCCCCCTACAGCATGCCGGCGCCAACACAGCGACCTCAGCCTACGTTGCAGAAGCAGCGCACCTCAATCTCGCCCAAGGAACTGATGTTGGACGAGCACGACGTTGACGATCACTCAACGCCACTGTTCGCCGCCGACCAGTCACAATCCATGTTCGCAACCCGTAGAACCCCATCGAACCTCTCGAGTTTCTACACCGCCGCCAGCGAACCGTCAATACAAGTCCCACCACAATATTCGTTTGTCAACCAGCAGTCGAGACAAGTAACTCAGGCAGGTATGCACGAAATCAGTCCCGAGTTCCCGGCACACATGATCTCGATGGAGTCAACTGCAGACGAATCATCGGAGCCTTCCAGCCAGCAGTCGATGCAAAGGCCTCGGCCACAGTCACAGGTTGCTGCGCCTCAACCGCAGCCACAAACCCAACAACAACAACAGCGGCCGGTCGACACATCATCTGACTCCGGCACCTACTCGTGTACGTATCACGGATGTCACTTGAGATTTGACACTCCCGCCAAACTCCAGAAGCACAAGAGGGAAGGTCACAGGCAGACTTCGCCGTCGTCATCCGGGTCGACCAATTTGGCGCTGCGCAACTCACAAGCCGGGCCGCACCGGTGCGATCGGATCAATCCAAGTACGGGCAAGCCTTGCAACTCGATCTTTTCTCGGCCGTACGACCTTACGCGACACGAAGACACTATTCACAATGCCCGAAAGCAAAAGGTTCGCTGCCATTTGTGCACCGAGGAGAAAACTTTTTCGCGAAACGATGCGCTGACACGACACATGCGCGTGGTTCACCCCGATGTCGACTGGGTGGGCAAGCAAAAGCGCAAGAATCAAAAGTGAACGAGTGAAGTGGCTGGAACATTCACGAAATTGGTGCGACTGAGTCAGCCACCCGAGCGCTGATGAACTAGGCCGCCGCAGGGCCTAGAACTCCGACGCGAGGGCGAAACAAACACGTCGCCCGGGGACTGCAGGATTGTTGTCCGAGTCCAAAAAAAGATCTTCGCCCTGGGGCCGGCCGATGACAGACTCATGCAACAACTTTTTTCTACTGTGTATGACTAGCCCACGAACAAACACCTTGCGAGGTGTGTGTTTGCTTCTGGTTTGACCTGGACAGAACAGCGAAGCGAGGGATTTTTTCGGGGGCGCGCAATTTTTCCTTCGGGGGTGTTGGCTTGGCTTAGCTCAGCAATGACGTATGACGAAATGGGAGTGGTTCTTTTTCGACACTAGCGGGGTATTGGAGGCCGGCAGGTCTTTCCGGATAAAGCATGGCGTCAGGCTCGAGGCTCGGTCAAGCTGCAACAAATGATGACGACAAGACGAGGCTTCGCGAGGCGAGGCTGGCTATGAACGATTTGAATATGAGATGGATCTGCATGTGTTTGAGAGTTTTTCTGGGCATGATTCGTCACTGGATTGTGGCTTGGAAATTTTTTCTATTATTTCTTTTTGGGTTTGTTTTGGAGAAGACGCAAAAATGGGCGGTGGCTGTTTTGTATTGAACAAAAGGGGGGAAAGATCAAAAAGTGTTGGACCAGGCGACATACTGCACTTATACTGCATTGACCTTTTTCCGTATCGATAGACTGTACAACAGCTTGTGTTCATATGGTCACTGTTATCTGCATGGGGCCACGGATCAGACGGGGGAAGTGTGTTCTGGAGCTCTGCTTTGAGGTGGTGCTCAAACATGCGATCACAGCACAAAGCCTTTTGTACATGATTCATACATGAGATTGTTAAAATAAAACTTTTCTCCTAACGTCCAGCTACTAAGGACCTTGTAGGATTTACTTGTGGCTTGACAGGACGGTTGACCATTTCCTGCGGTTGGCCATCCTGCGTTTCCTGTATGCCTACGTGTACGTGTACAGACGTACTTAGACAGTCTAACTATGTCATTCTATCTGTTCTTGCGCTCCGAGTTTCGGTGCGAGATCACATTCTTCTCCCTTCGCAGTCTCGCTCGTTCTCGTCCCGTCCCTCTCGTTCTCGTACAATCTCGCGCACCGAGTCGAGCGAGTCGAGCGAACAGACAGCCAGACAGCCAGACAGACAGACCACCTACCACCTACCGAGTACTTGTTTGTTGGCCAGCGATGGGACCATCTCAGATGTGAGGATCAGCCGACTGACTGACTGACGGACGGACGGACGATAAATCCGAGAAACGCCCATGGATCCATGGGTCCATGGGCCAGTGGTCACCGCAAACGCAGCACACTTTTACAAAGAGTCTCAGATCTCAGATGCAAGTTAGAGAGCTCCTTGTAGGTACTAACGTAACTCCTGGAGACGAGGTTTGTGTTGTGGGGATCAACGCTTGCTTGCAGCTTGCAGCTTGAGCTCCCGACCGACCGTCAAAGACTAAAACAAAAGTTCCGTGATGTCTCTCTCTCTCTCTCTCTCTGTGGATGTTTTTTTCCGGGCTTCTGTGGTTCGCTCAATCGGTCGGTCACAACTTTCAATAGCTCGGAGCTCAGAGCTCTCTCCTGGTAAGTTAGAAGCTACAAGTACGCATCTGGTGATGGTTCGCATAGAGTTCGGCAGCTTCGAGGTTCGCATACACAAGCGGCAAATTCTGCTCCCGTGGACCGTGCACGCATGTGAGGTATGGTTTGAGAGCTGCTGTTGTCTCCGAGTGTGAGGTAGGTGACCTGGTTAGCGGCATCCTGCCTGGTTTGCTAGTCTCCGCAGAGCGACCTTGCTCTACAAGTATCTCGATGGCATGTCTGATAAGACAGAGAGAGGTTTTGCAACATCTGACTTGATCAGACCCAACTCAGTAGTTGGGCGCGCGCACCTATGAATCGGTTCGATTGATTGATCCCATGACGCGGAAGTCAACCCCGTTCTCGAGGGTTTCAAACGCTGAAGTCAATTGTTTGCTTTTTGCTGGTTGCGCCAGCCAGGGTCACGACAATACGACCCCTGGCTACAAGAAATACGAGTTGGCATTGTCTGCCAATACGGCAGCGCTGTTCATTAGATGTAGTACTTTTGCGTGGGTTGTGCTTGTAGGTAGTAAGAATGTGGTTTGGCATTGCCTGATGTAGTGGTCTGACAACCACGGCATTATCGGCAGTCAACCATTGGATCTTGCCTTCGCTTGCAGATAGACTCGACTGGATGCAAACCTATTTCAGAAAATCTGGGCGCTGAAAATCTACTTACCGACCGACCGACCCAAGTTCTCTAAGAGCTTGCTTGCTGCACCATGCAGGCTGGAGCTGGAGAAACACCTGACAATCTGAATCAATCGCCAACTAACACACGGCTTGTTCCAGGCCTCGAGAATTTCAGAGTCTGGTAATATTCGTGCAACGAGCGTCCAGTGGGTCCGGTTATAGCAGCGGCTGGCCGGCCATGGTCGTAAGTTTTTGACCACATGGAAAGGAAAGGTTACTTGGTACTAAAGAGATGAACTGAACCGCTCGCTACTGACTCGGACAAGTATGAAATGCCCCTGAAGCATTCTTTCCTCGGGAACAGCTTAACCAGACCAGCCACCAGCGAGCCCATGTGCATCGATCGGGGAGGCACCCGCAAATTTGGATTTGGTTGAAGCCCTTTTCATGAACATTCCTTGGCTCAGTGGAGAGAACGGCACAACAACCTCGACGACAACTCGTGACGAGACTTTGTCAGAAAGCTAGCAAAGCATCCAGAGACGCATCTCGAAAACTTTGACCTCGCGAGTGAGAGCTTGACATTGATTCTGCATGTACAGGAAACACACGAATAGGCAGACAAACAGACTCACTCACTCGAGAAGGAAGGTATGTACTGATATCAGAATGGAATGGTCCAGAACATTCTGGCACAAGTTCAACTCCAAGTCAAGTTCAGCCCAATCAAATCAGGCCACAGACAACAGACAGACAACCATTGCCGGTTCATCAGTGATCAAGAAGAACTTTGAAGTTAGGTTAGAGAGGCCGATCTCGCACCCACCAAATGTAACGCTCTCGTGATTCCACCGCTAGAGGTACTACAGGTACCAACCACACTTGGAGGAGACACACTTCGTCGGTGGGCAGCCCACACAGCCAAACCCCAAGCACCAAGGTTCCCTACCCGAGCCCGATACCCGATACTAGTACTAGTACCCGACGCATGCATGAGCAAGGATGGGATTCAAAAGTTCACCATCTCTGCATCTGCACCCGCGCACTGCACCTCTGGGCAAGTGGCTGGGATCAAGGTCTCGGGAATTTGCGGGGCCTAACTACTACTTAGAATTACTCGTCGTACCTTAGCCACGCACACCTAAGAGTACGAGGCCTAACCTCCAGAAGATTACTCGTACGAGTGTGCTCGGCACCGTTTCGTCTGGCTGCCCGGCTTGCTGGCCGGCTGACTCAGTATAGCATTTGTCAAACGTCGTGCGGAATGTAAAATGTCGCGGAATCACTTACAAAAGAACCGAGTAGTATGGATGGATGGACAAGGGAACTCGGCACCTCGGTCTCCGAGTGACTAAGTGAGTGATTGCCTGAGAATAGCCGTCCGTTGTAGGTTGGGTTATGCAATGAGGGTTGATTTGATTACATGAGCACCATCTCCCCCGCGGGAGGTGGTAGGCGCAAACTCCCAATCAAGTACTTGCAAGTACTACTTAGCCTAGTGATAGGAGCCTAGTAGCAAGGTTAGTTAATATCCCGCGAGCGTGTACAGCCTTACTTTGCTCCGTCATCTTTGCCTCTCCTTTGTCCCCGTGTGGTATTTGCAGAGTTACTTAGTTGAATTGTACAAAGTCGAGGCTCACGCAGCAGGTACGGAGTACGGAGTACGCATCCGCTGCGGACCACCGACCTTTTCCCAAAATAGGCATCTGCACATGCCCAAAGGAGGTCCTGGGTAGTAGCGCAGTCACTTAGTACTCTGGTATAAACTAGTATTCGCAGGTATTACAGCCTTGCTAGGTAAGAGATCAACTAACGCCACAGCCACTACTAGTACTTAGAAGTTATTCCCCTTGGCTCGCTGTAGGGCCACCGATCGTGCAGCATCAGCGTGAGATACCGATTGGAGGTTCGCGAGGCTTGCCCTTGCACAACAGAAGACCAAAACTACCACTTCCTGGCAATGGTGCCCGCCACCCATCTGAAGATCGATCGATGGATTAGTATTGATGAACAAAGGGTTTACTACCTTACGGCCCACCCACTCGGATAGTTTGATGCTGTATAGATGCACAGTTTTGATGATGCTGCTACATCAGATACTACAATGACGCTGCATCAAAGGGTTTAAGAATGCATTAATGCATCAGGTGCACATCAGAGTATACAGCATCAAACAACTACTAATAGGGGGTGGGCAAGATAGTACTAGTAGTACCTTGCTGCTTCCTCTTATATGCATAGCAGCCAAGTACTACTACCTGCCGTGCCGAACTACCAATACTACAGTCCAAGTGAGATGCTACATTAAACTAAAACGCCAGTAAGACCTGGATTTACTACCACTTGCAGAGTGTGGTCAAAAACGCGACTTTTGTAGTGGAAGGAGACGGTGCATCCTCCTTTCTTCGAGGCAGGAACGATTGCCGTATTGGGATTTCCAGGTTCCGTGGTCCCAAAAGGGAAAGACCGTTGACTTGAACAGAGTTCAGTGTTAGTACCCAACCATTATGGCAGACAGGGAGGCAGGCCAGAGAGACGCATTAGAACTAGTATCATCCGTATAGATCTTGATGGATGCTAGCATTATTCAGAGTCGGAAGTGCAAGCCATTGGTAGTATTACCCGTTTCGGCGAAATTCGTGACGCGTTTAAAACACTTTCCAGTAGCTCAACTTTTCCAGTTTGGAGACTGAAACACCTACCTACCAACTACACTGTAACTACAAAGTAACCAAGTCACGCACTGTGAACTGTACCGTGCATATGATGACTGACATGATGAGTGACAGGTTGAAGCAGTAGTATCCAGCTTCCTGGTGCAAGAACCAAGTACTAAGTAGTAAAGATGTGAGGCAGATTAGGATATCTTCGTCGTAAGACAAACTGACCATGGTGTTCTCCAAATCGTAAAGGTCTTCTCATCCAAAGAAGATGCAAACTTTCATCTAATCTGGACTGGGATTCCACATATCCCTGCCACCAAGCAAGAGGTGGTGTACGCCTCAAATCTAACCAAGGAGGCCAGCACAATCAGTCTATTGAGATCGTTCGACCCGTCCTGACCCGTTCAACATGCACAGGACGCGATTCCAACTTGGCCATCCACTCCGGAATCTGATCATTCGCATCAGTGTAGGCCGACGACGGTGTTCTTCTGAAAGAATCGACATCGGCCAGCGCATTCGACAGCGTCCTTGTGCTCGACTGCACAAGATTGACCAGCTTCCCCAGCACGGCAAACTCCATCTTCAACTTGACCGAGTAGATGAAACTCTTGAAAGCTCTTTCCATCGTCCGCAGGCCCTTGTATTCCAGCGACAACAGGGCCATGTCCATGAAGATGATGACGGTGTTGATGGTCAACAGTTCCCACATGACCCTCCGCGTGCCCTCTTTAGACACCAAGTTCAGCAGCTGCACCGTCTTCCACAGGTAGATGCCCGAGATGATGAATTCTTGCACGCAAAACGCCGTCATTTGTATCTTTTCCATGTAAAACAGAGCGCGATCAAAGGCGCGCTGCTCTCCGCCGTACGCCTGTCCATACTGGAAAACCGTGGTGAGGGTATGGAAGATAAGGGCGTCCGTGATGATCATCCACTTGATCCCGTTTAGGACCTGGTGATTGCGTAGAATGAGACCCAGACGTGAGTACAGCACAAAGGATTGGCCGGTGATCATCATGACCCAACCGATGGTACTGAACATCTGAGCGGCCCAGAAGACGAGGAACTCAAAATACTCGAGCAGGAACCCAAGGCAGTAAGGGAGGATGCCGACGGAGGCGACGATGAGCGCGGCAAAGTAGAGGCCGTGCCATTCTCGGAACGTGGTCAGGATGGTCAACAGGAGTTCGACGCAGTTGTACAGCGACAGGGTCATGCAGGTGACGACGATGATGGCTTCGGCCGTCCATTCATTGTGAAGATCCTGCGATGCCTCAGTTTGAAGTGATGACATTTTTTTCCCTTTGCACCGGGGCACATGAATCGTGAGGCGGAGGAGAAGGTGGGTTGACACATTGCGCGATACGACTGGGATCAAAATGAATGAGAAGTCTACTAGAGATGGTGAGAAGATAAGGCGTCTGATGAGACGAATGGACGTTACACGCATGTTTGACTGAGACGTTCACTGTACTCTTGTAACACTTCAAACTCGAAAATGCTTCATGAAAGCAAGGCTGGTCAAGTAAGGCTGGCGATCTCAATCTCCCCACAATTTCTCCCACTGGCTTCTACTGACCGGTGAGACATAGTGGGCGGCGGGTGACTGGAGCCTCCCGCTTGGTCTTACCCATTAAAAGACTTGGGCACCCACTCACCGAGAAGTTCTCCAGTTGCACGCCTAAGCTAAGGACTTGGTAAGTAAGCAAGTACCTGCGTTTGTGGGTGATTCTGGGCGGGTGGCCTCGGCGGGTCGTGCCTTGCTTAAGCGGACGAGTGTTCCTCCTTTCATCGCTTTCATTGTCAACGCAAAAGATGATGTCTAGAACTTCTGAGAGTCGACCCTCAAGAAGGACACGAGCCAACCGTCCAGTAAAGCGGACAACGTCCTTTCTCCCGATTCCTTATTTGTGCCGCAGACTGGATGCCACCCTCACGTCCGGTCCTCTTTTCCCCAGTAGACCAATACTCAAACAAAGCTCCCTGCGCCGACACGTTGTCTGTCTGCAACACCTACCTCAACAAAAGATGTCCATCCAGGCACCTTGTCCGGGAATACTTTCAGGCATGGGATCAATCACCTACCTACTAGTAGAAGTTGTTCAACAGTTTGTCTAATTGGCGCCATTCGGCGGACATCTCGCACAACTCTTCCCAACTTGTCAAGGCTGCATGAGTGGACGTTGCCTTGTGGTCACTGCGGACTGGTTACATATGCACGAAGATATGACAAAGTCCGGTGCACACGACACGTACAACCAATCGTCAAATCTCTCACAGTCTGGGCGAGAGCTTCACTCACCATGAGGTGGAGTCATTCATGCCTGCCGACGGTTCATTCGGACTTTGCGGACAGACATCACTGTAGACTGGCCCAGAGCAGATGCTGATGTTTAACAGGCTGCAGCCCATTTGACGACGGTGACCTCAGCAGCCGAACTGCTGCGGCGCATCAGTCGAGTATCATCCGCGTTTGGTCGATGCGGTAAGAGCCTCTAGTCCGCCTGGGATGCGGGAATATCATTTACTCAGTAGGTTGATCCCTTTTGAAGACGGCTGAATCATACTGCGATGGGTCAAGGTGAGGATCTGCTTTCCCATCCTATCTTCCTGCCATCCTCAAGGTAGAGATAGACGCAAGATCCTGTTCGTATTCCGGGGATTGATCTATGGCCGATCGGAACCTCGCGGCCCTGCGACGGATTCGTGGATATTCGATATGGCGGCTCTGTGCTTGGATAGGCACATATGCATTCGTAGAGACAAGTTGTTCGGCATCAGCACAAAGTCCGGATGAATTGCACAATAGGGATACGATGTGAGAGACACGAGGCCGACCGAGTATCAAACCCCCAAGCCAAGCCGTCAGCGACACCGGGAATGTTCGGCTAGACTGGATTATGCTCCCGCTCGACGGTGGTCACGCCCTTGGGATAGTTCCCCTTTTGTCATGGCTTCATCTCATGGCTTTGTGGTACGTATGCGGCAAGTGTGGTTGTTCCGGAATAGTGTGCGATTTGAGGATTCAATCCTACTTAGTATTCAATCCTCGCCGAACGGAGATCAATCGGCAATGAGCACGTATCGTGACCTTTGAGATGGCCGGGTCGAGATCTAGCTCGGACTTCGCTTGCATCTACGAGGCGAGATCAACTACGACTAGTACATGGTACAGGTGACCTTTGAGGCTCTCTACCTCGTACTTGGGAGCGCAGGCCCAGTAAGCCTAAGAGTCGGCGCCTTATCCGCCCCAGCGTCGCAAGCTGACTGGGTCCATTCTAAATCGGGCACTGCGATGGATGGGATTCACACTATTACTTGGTGTCAGATCTCTATCTCTCTCCACGGAGGGTCACAAAGCGGCGAGTCATTTTGCATAATTGTGTGGAGCTTCCCTGCTGCTTTTATCATTGTCGGAGGGGCTGAAAATTACGGCCCCTTGTACTTGAGGTCTAGCTCGCTGCAGGGATATATTACCGGCAGAACCATAAGGCAGAGAACGCAGAATGCAGTATTCTTTCCTTTCCTAGGGCGAGGAGACGAGACTAGACGCATCGCTTCCTCGCGACGCGGGTATTCCGCGGCCAGATGGAGAGAGACTATTACATGTGGACGTAGGTAACGAGGCCGAGCACATACACCGTCTTTCGATAACTACGGGGCACTCGACCAGGCTCCGGTCTGAGCATACATGCGTGGCACATAGGTGGCGCACGCGTAGATAGATGATCGGATGAGTCCTACCCAACCAGATAGAACTCGAGGATATCCAAGACGGGGAACCTCGAGCATTTGATATATGTTTTCGCGACTCAAGCGGACTTGACTCGGCGAGTACTCGTCAACCTCTCTTACTCAGTAACTCCTCCGTGTGCTCTCCATGTCTATATTTCGACGTCTCCCAGCCCCCGTCCCGTTTGACCGACCGCCCAACCAATCAACCAACGAGAGAGCAACTACTAGCAGTACTCAACTCGAGCGACGAATGCACAGCTGTCCCCAACAGAAATCTTTGGATGATCGTGGTATCACATGGGTAAATACTTCATGAAAGAGGCTGGTGAGGCTGACACCTTCCCAAAGAGGGAGGTCTGCCTGTTCAGTACTAAGTACTTAGTAAGCCGTGTGTCAAAGAGAGTTGGGGTGTTGGGAATCGGGGAGGATCTATGCCGAATACGTGAATATACCAGACCTCCGTGATTGGATCGTCCAGTTGGATATTTACCCAGGTATTCAGAGTATGTTCGACGGGGTTTGCTGCCTGCTTACATGGTTGTATGTGCCATCGTGGGTACTATTATGCACGCATGCATGGATAGGCGTGATGGGCGATGTGAACCCAAGATCGAAATTGTACATTTGTCGTTATTTGTTGTTTGTTGATTACCGCCGGATGCCCTTGGACCCTGAATCCAGATCAGACTATTGCACAGTCAATGAAAACATCTTCCCTGTAACACAGTCACACGGCACAGTGTTGGCGATGGTCTCTTCTCTTGGCTTACGTCACGGCCTTGATTGTCTCCGGTGCTCTGTGCTTCTACGCCTCGAAGCCTCTCCATCTATACTCTTGCAAGGAGTGTTCGATAGTGTCTGTCGATCATGTGTCTCTTTAGTGGACGGGTTCATACCGCCGATTCCAGTTCCTCGCACATGTTTTGATGCAATCATCTACCAATACATACTAACTAGTATATCCAGCACATTCGTTCCCGAACAGGGTTCCAACCCGTTTTCGATCTGATCATATGTCGTCAACATCACTACCCTGTCCATATTCCAAACTCTGCGGAATACAATGCCAACATCGTAATGGTACCAACTAAGACTGGTGACTGAACCAACCAAGTTTACCTTGTGGGATTTTGATCGTCGTCAGTTACAGTTGATCTTGGATCAGTGGATCAAGCCAACATGATGCATCACCACTACCACCGCGTCCACTGAACCTCGAAGAGCTCAAGTCTAACTCCAACCCTTGAAAGTACTGACTTAGTGAGTGCCCGACTGTATGTACAATGCCATGGTCCATAGAGAGATCCCTTACCACCCCCCTTCCCTTACTATCCCTTACTACCCCTTGCCTCCTCTGCTGTTTCCGAGCCACTATCCTGGCTGGATATGATATCACGGCGCGGGACCATCTATCCATCTGACCTACGCGTACCCTTTCTTTTTCGTTGAATTGACCAAGAGATGGATCCGGTGAGGATATACCCAAGTGATTAGGAGTGCAGTACTTGGTACAGCACAGCACAACGCGACAGACAGACAGAGCAGGTAGTACCAAGTAGCCAGTATTAGTGCACAAGGGACAGCTAAGCCGAGAGCTCCATGACCAACGACCGTACTCTTGACCTCGCCTCGCACACGTCCTTAGTACTTTGTAGGATTCATGATCGACACGACTGTCGGTACTACCGAGTACTACACGAGGCTGTGAAAGGGATTAAACAAAACATACTCCGCCGGTACCAAGTACCTACATAGTAGTATCACTGAAAATCATCAAACATTCATTCCTCGCCTAGTGCCTAGGGTAAGGAACTTGGTACATTACCCAACCCGTGCGCCTCAGACCATTGACATCGTTACCTGTGGCGCCGGCTATGTCGCTAGTACGGGAAACTCCCCCTCAAGACTCCTCTCCTCGTCGTAGACGTCGCGCGACTGCGCCCACAGCAGCCGTGCGGGGCGATCGCAGATGTCTGCCCACCACAGGAAAGGGCGCATGCGCTTCACCACCGAATCATCATCCCCACTCCCACTCCCGGTACCAGTACCGCCACCACTTGTACATGCCAGTGACTCGCCGTAATACTCGGCCAGCTTCTCGATGTACCAGCCGCGGTGCCTGGTGAAGGACGCGGCGATCCCGCCGAGCGTGAGCACCCAGAGGAAAAACTCCGAGGGGGGACCGTACTCCTCGATGTCGAGGATGGGGAGGGTCCGCAGACACCGCCGCAGCTCGCCGGCCAGGCGGGGCTTGATCCCCGTGGCGGGACTGAGCGGGAAGAGGACCATGTCGCTGAAGATGTTGGCGGCGAGGCGGGTGATGTTGTTGAGCGTGCCGGCTTTGACAGATTCCTCGTGCGTCGACGGCTTCAGCCAGAGGAGTTTGTTCTGCACGGCGTTGCGCTGTAGGATGATGTCGGACCATTCCGGCGGGTGGTTTCCCTTGCGGACGTGGTGATCCAGGGCGACGACGAGGTCGCACATGAGCTGGAGGACGACCCGGAGGTCGTCGTCTAATTTGAAGGGGACAAACCCGGTACCGAGCTGGGAAGCGAGGTTTTCGGCCCTCGTGTCTAGCGAGTGCAGCCCAGCATCGACAAGACTCGTCACCGGCGTGGGCCAGACTTGACCCGGCCTCGTGCCCAGTATGGATGAGAAGTAAATGTCCGCCCTGGGGGAGGGTTAGTCTCTAACCACAACCTACACCAAGAATGTCGGAGCTTACAGCAGAAGCGTATCTCGGACACCGTACGTATCCACCGCTTCCAGGCCCCCCTTCAGAGACACGAGCTGGGCAACGGCTTTGACGTGCGCTTCGACGACGTTCAGCAGACTGAAGAGATGGAGACTCTGGGTTTTTGCCAGGGGAGAGACCGGATGAGGCTGTGGTGGGATGTGTTGTCGCCGTGTGCCGTTGACGGCGAGGATGATGACCGCCAAGATCATCCCGTCCGAAGGAGGCCCTTCCAGCGACTCGATCTCGGTTCTGGCGTGGTTGAGAGCCTCGCTCTGGTGGATCGACGGCGCCCGCACCGCCAGCTGCGACATGTCGTCCTCCTTCTGCCCTCTCAGGCACAGTAGCTGCTTGGTGGTGGCGAAGATGAAGGTGTGCAGCACGAGAGGCGACGCCATGACCAACCGCATCCACGTCGCCCGGAACGGTATCACGATCTTTTCGAGATCGGTGGGGAGACATTGCGGCCAGGTGAAACTCAATGCTGCCGGCAGGAACAATTTGTCGTGAGTTAAAAACAACAAACTCCTTTGGCTCTCCTTTTGGGGGGTTCCCGTTTTCACAGAACTTACCATGATCCATTGCTTCATGCGCGTAGTGAGGGATGGTGTAGTTGGCAAAGGGATCCGTCCTTGCCGCGCTGAGGATCGTACATGGATTTGGTGGAGGACTCGTGTCTTCGTCGCTAGTCGTGCTGTTCTGTTTCTCCGCCGCGTCGTCTGAGGTGGGGAGGAGGAGGAGGAGGAGGAGGAGGAGGAGGAGGAGGA